>NC_056737.1:282396502-282701502 GCF_019279795.1 Protopterus annectens
GAGTTGCCATCCCTGATGCACAACCTTCAATGAAGGTACGCCCATTCATGCATGTCTCCACACAGAAGACGCTCTAGCTGAGAATCGAACAGGACAAAGTCTTACTGTGAGGCGACAATACTACCGCAGCACCATCACCACAGTACATGTAAAATAGCCATTATCCTGTGATTTTAGGACAGGAGATATCTTGTAATTCTCCTCTTAATTATTGAACATAAGGTATAATTAAGTATTACAGATATCCTAATAAAATGAAATATTAGAAGAAATTTGTTCCACAGTGAGTTTTTCATTTGGCAATAAACTATAAGTTTTATGTTCCAATACAGATGTTCTACTTTGGCTGTTTGTAGTGTGCCTGCTTTAACATGTAGTGTTACTCACATATCTAGAGTGAAGCAACAGCAAATACACAGCCCAAGAAGGCAACAACCAGCTTAAATTCTAGTTTCTACATTAATTACATTTTTTAACATGTATAGGCGAGGCAGTACAAAGCACAGGAGTGAAGCCATCTGTAGGACAGAAGAGTAAAATAGGATAGAGTAGAATAGGTGTGAATCAATTAGATGCAAAGCCAGGATAAAACTGCAGGGACCCCATGCATGAATGCTAGTATTTTCAAATTTGTAATCACCAGGTGTTGTACTGCAACATTACCTAAAAATAATTAATGTACAGCATGAAGTGTGATGATTATGTACCAATATCTGGAAAAGACAAATCCGTTAAGTGCTACTATAGCATGAGACCCAAGCTTAACAAATGTTAAGCACCCCCTGCTTAACATGTTAAGGTCTGGTCTTGAGCTAGGCAGTGAAATCTGCCAATACTGATCAGCAAAAAACAGTGATGATTTGTTTCTCCCTGGTATCTGTGCTGGTAACAGGTCTCCAACTTTCTCTTATAAACCTAGACAGCTGCTAGAATAACAGAATTTTTCTTTGCGTGCATTTTCTTAAAGACAGGAAGTCTGAAACTCATATATATCTCATTATATAGTGACTTCATTCCCCAGTGATTTGCCAGAAAAATAATGATTTTATGAAGAACATACCAAAAGTATGAAGCAAAAATGTGGATATTCTGTGAAAATCTGGGCAGTTGAGAAGCTTGGAAGGTGAGTATAATCATAAGACACTGAATTACACTGTCTTTTTGACAGTGCTCATAAAGTGCTTTATGGCTTTGAAAGCCGGCAAAAAAAAAAATAGGCACTTTTTTTCTGTAACCAGCAGTAACCAGTAGTACATAAAGCTGTCTAGAAAGAATTATGGTCAGGTCTCCAATCATAACCCTTAATTATGTGTTCTTGACATGCGTGCCAAGTTTCATCTCTTAAGCTTTGCTTTTGAGATGAATTTCTTGGCGTCCATGTCTTGAATACATAATAAGTGGGTTGTGATTGGTGACCCACTCATAATCCTCTGTATTAACCTTAGATAACTGTAATTTAGTAATGGATACTCTGACAGGTACTATTTTCCAATGCTACATCTCTTGGTTCTAGTGATTCTATCATTTCTGCATTTTTATACCCTCTGAAAAATGTATATGCATGGCAGTACCCCTACCCTTACAGTAAAGATGCAGTAGTAAGAATGTGTGTGTGTGTGTGTGTGTGTGTGTGTGTGTGTGTGTGTGTGTGTGTGTGTGTGTGTGTGTGTGTGTGTGTGTGTGTGCATGTGTGTGTGCACATGTGTGAGTGTGTGTGTTTGTAGGGGGATCTCGTAGCAGGTAACTGTTTAATGTTTGTACTGTCATTTCTCTGATCTCATTGGCTGTGGTGCATATTATCACTATATGACTTTCAGGTAATTGCTGCATGTACATGTCAAAACCAAATTAGATTAAATGAATAAAAAAATGCAATTCTGGTCAAGTAACAGAACTTGCGACAGCACAAAAAGTACTGGAATGATGGACAAGGATAGTGCCCATTAATGGCAATTGTATTAAAAGGTTACTGGGCTTACTTGTGCAGGTAATTATTTGATGTAAATCCAATGCTGCTGGAACCTCTATTTAAGTCACTGGTCATTTTGATTGTCCAGGTTCCCTTTTGCAGAACTCACAAGATTTAGTACATGAAAATTAGTGATACTTTATACTAATGACAGGAACTTGTTTTGCATATTTCTTTCTGTTTTGTAGTACATGTTTTAGAAATGTTTTTACTGAGGTGTTATTTCTCACCCTGGTATCCGGGAATGCAACTGCCTGTCACTCATGGCATGCATTCAGGAGATGGTATAGGCATGGGCAGGGATTGCTACTACACATCCAGGGTGATACATTTTTTGTGATATTCCTATTATTTTTGTTATTTTACTTTTTTAGCTGAGCTCAGAAACTCCGTGCATGCTTTCATAGATGCACAAAGTTCTGAGTGTCTGAAAAAAAAATTCTCCTTACTTCACTTCCTGGGCTGTTAATTAAAAACATATGGATAAAATATGCAGAGATGTACACCAATGCCCTATATAACCACTTAAGCAGTTGTATAGAATCAGCTGTACCTGACTGGATTAAAACCAGTTCTTTCCGAAAAAACAAGCCACTCTGGTGGACCCGTAGTATAGACAGGCTATACAACAAGAGAAAGAAACTAATGTCCAAGAACAAGACGGAACCTGCTCAACAGAGGAAAGAAATCCCTCTCTAGCTTAAACATACAATTTAGAGATCTTATCAAATCCTCCAAAGTTAATTATGAAACAAAAATAGGCTCCCTAGCTAAGGATAATCACAAGGCATTCTTTAACTACATCCAAAATCTAGAAGGGAATATCCAGCTTTGCACTGAACTGTTTGTGGATGGCACCAGCTATACTCTGTCAGAGGTAATAGCCAACCTGCTAGCTGACAGATTTGGGGAAATCTTCACCCCTGCCCATCCCCTCTAGTCATCCTCCAAAGTATACCTGCCATCATTCCTCAGCCTATTATCTCAAGAGAGCAGGTCATCTTGGTGCTCTCCAAGGCCAAAAACATGGCATCAGTAGGACCAGACAATGCCCCAGGTTACCTTTTAAACAACTTGAAACATGACCTAGCAGACCCACTTGTATTCATGTTTAACAGCAACTTGTGAACTGGCTATACTCTGGCAGAATGTTGGACAGCAACAGTAATCCCTCTGCACAAAGGGGGACCATAAACCGACTATGGGAATTACAGGCCCACAAGCTTGACTAGCCTCATCTGTAAGACCATGGAAAGAATTATTATGAACCATATTAACAAGGACATAGGTGATCTTCAAACTCTGGACCCAACCTAATTCGGTTTTGTTAAAGGTAGAGCTGGCTGTTAAACATGGTTGACTTCTTTGAGAAAGTAGCAAAGGCCCTGGATGAGGGAAAGACAGAGCATACCACCTCTCTTAACCTAGCCAAGGCATGTGACACAATCCCCACTCAGGTATTATAGAGAAACTCTCCTAATTGAGAATTAATCCCTACATTACCAGATGGGTAGTTAACTGGCTCACTGACAGGACACATACTGTCAAAATGGGTGACTTCACCTCTAGAAAAAGACCAGTCACCAGTGGCATACCACTGGGCTCTGTGCTGGGCCCCTTACTATTTGGAATTTATTTCTCCAAAGTAAAGGCAAATGGCTGACTAAGTTTGCTGACAATTGCAAATTAGGAGAAACCATGGAGTCCCCGAATGATATTAATATACTGCAGACAGGGTTAATGCAGACAAATGACTGGTGCCAAAGCCACTGATTAAAGCTAAATGCAAAAAAAAGTTCATTATTATTCCCTTTGGGAAAACTGACATCCCTGCTAATTACATTATAGACAACATCCCACTAAGTGGAGACCCACTGGTATGTGATCTGGATACCCAGGTTGATAGCAATCTGAACTTTGACCAGCATGTATCCACACTAGTAAGGAAACCCTTCTATGTGGCACAGTGAAGGCATCACATCTAAATCTAAGGATGTTGTAATTCCATTATACTCAGCCCTCATCAGACCAGTAATTAAGTACACTAGTCCTTTTTGCATGTACCTTACCGGACACCTGCAACAACTGGAGAGACCACAGACGTTTCTCACCAAGAATTTGCAGAGTACACACAATCAAGTCAGATGCAGAAAGATTGAAAGCCCTGTCACTGTATTCTGTCTCCAGATTACTAGGGGGTGACCTGTGCCTGACTTATAGGGCAGTCTCTGACCCGGCTCTGATGGAATTGCTACACATTTGTAAATCACATTACAAAAGGGTCACTCATTTCTGGGATCTTAACCTAGCCTCTGACATAAACAGGTCATGCTGGAGAGAGGACATCTCCCTGAGACTGCCGCTTCTCTGGAACAAGCTTCCAATTCACGTGAAACAGAGTACTTCCCTGACACTATTCAAATGTAACCTAGATCAATGGATGGGCGACCGCAAATTTACTCCTGGGGTGGTGCCCATTTCCCTCTTGGACAGAGGAAGAAGTATTAACTACTATAGACCCTTACCTCTGTGAACTTGACTCAGCAAACCACCGACAGTTAGGGCAACTCTGGATAATTATGGCTAGACCTGTAAAGGCTGCTAGCCTAGTAACCTTGCATGAACCTATGAACCCATAAAACAATTACTGAAATATACACAATAGGGTGTTAATCTTCAGATAGACTGACCACAGATGTAAACTTAATGAAGACTCAGAAGGGTTGTGACTGGTTGCCAAAGTCTGCATGTTTTATTGTTGCTAGCCTGCTTGCTGCTGTTACTCACTAACTGGATATGTGTTTTCTCCCTTGGGTCTGCCTTTTGCCAATTTATGTTGCAGGGAACTCAGTCTTTGAATTTTAAATTTGCTCCTTTTGAGCACTTATTGCTGATGACTGTTTTACACGGAAGTATGTTGTTTTTCATCGATGCACAAAATTTTGCTATTTATTTATATTCATATGTATGCCTTTTTTCTTGCTTATTGTATGTTTCTTTTGTTAATTGGGTAGGTGGGCTAGTCTACTAACCCTTTTCAGCCATGACCTAGAGTTTGAACAAGAAAAATTATGCTTGTTGAATAAAATATCAGAACATTAGAAAGCATAGTAAGTAAGTAAATAAATCATAGATAATACTATAACACAGAGGAATATAAAGATAACACTGAAGAATACATTGACCCAATGTGTCCAGTTTACAGGGTTAACACAAGAGGCAATAAGGCCAGTTAAGGTACCATGAACTGACTTCTTGATTCATCCATATAAATGTCCTGCCTTCCAGTCAGTCATACCTTGGTTTCTCTTAGACGAGGTCTGGGTACTGATTTTAAGCAATGCATCTTTGTCTGCATGAATGACTATAGCCTGCAGTCCATAGAGCTATATGGTTCCTGCTCTCTCCCCTCAGTGCACTCTTCATGGTTGTGGATTGTTATGTGTCCATATTGTTTTAACATATTTTTGGAATGGATTTCTAATTCCTACAGCCTGAGTAATTACTTAGTTCTGCTAGATATTACAGTCAGATATTTCATTATTGGACTATTATTTTCCAGTCCACCTAGTGGGAATGTTCCTGATAACCTTACTGTACCTTTGCATTGTACTATATGATCATCTCTAAGATTCCATACTGTAAAAGCAGATCTTTAGGAGCAGCATTTATTTGGTCTTGGCATTCACTAAAAGACTATTACTGTACTGGATTTGTAGTACTTGCCCAAGTAAAATGTTATCAGTACTGTGACAGAATTTTCGCATCTTGGCCACTGTAGTTTGTAGCTTGATATGGTTGCACTTAACTTTGAACACTCTTTATATGCATTGTTTTAGCTAACTTTTCTGCTTTTATACCAGGTTTGTTTCTGTATACTAGTTGAATTAAAAGCTGTGTCAAGCTAATTTACCTGGTTGCTGTATTTAGACTATACTTTTAGTACTTATTGCTATGTCCCCCCCTCACAAAAAGGCAGTCAAAACTAATATGCAGTATTCATGCATCTGCATGTATGTGCCTTAGATGTCCCCAGGGTATCAGAAGCCAGTGAAGGAGAATTAAAGTTCATTTATACACTGATACCTTTAGAAAAGGTAAGAATTTCTTTCTAAGCAATATTATTGTTTGATTGCAGTAATTCACAACTGGGTATAGGAAATGTTGGATTTAACCATGGCTGCCATTGTTTGATCACTCAGGCTTTACTCTTTTGATCAAACTATGCCAAATGTGAGTAAATTCATTGTAATGCACAACCAGTCATGGATTATTGATAAAATGTAAATAACTTGGTAATATGCATGAGGCTAATGAACTTAAGTTTACATTTCATTCCATGTTCAAAGTCTACCATAACACTGAAATAGTCTTGATTGAAGTATTTAATGATCTGTTGGTAATGCGAGATTGAATCAGTTATTCCATCCTGTCCCTCCTTGATCTGTCTGTTGTGTGTGGCATTAACCATCTGATCCTTTTGGAACATCAGAAGATTTTTTTGCAGTCTTTGGCTTGGTCATTTATTGGTTTGCCTCTTACCTCTCATCTTATATTCAGAAAGTCTCTGGGATTAAGTTGTCATCTTCATACTGTCTTAGTTGTGGGGCCCCACAGATTTCCATTTTAGGTTCAGTTTTATTTACCACTTATATGCTTCTACTGAATGATTTGCTCAGTAGAAAGGATAAAGAATACAATGCCATAGTTACTCTGACATGCTTATTTTTACCTGTCCCTCCCTCAACAGCATGTGGATTAAATGGACCCAAAAGAAGATTGTCCAGAGGACATATGAATCTGGATGTCAGTTAATGGGTTTAAACGTATTCCTTTCAAGATCACTTCTATAGCATTCGCTCCACATTGAAGGCTTTCACAACTCCTGCCCTCCATCCTCATGTTGTCTGACAGGGTAACATGTTAGGGTTTGTGTCTAAAATTGGTAATCCCAAATCTGGATGTCAAATATTTTTCAATCTTGTCACTAGCTGAGGACTATTACCTGTAAAACACACCTTGTTTTACCAGTGGACATGCCAATGGCTGTGCAGGCCCTGGTCATTTCTTGTCTGGCTTTTTAAATGATTTGGTATATTCATACACTGTGGTTAACAAGGTGAGAAGCTGCAGAACTGAACAGTGAGACACAGTCACACTATGTCAGGTCTACACTCTGAGGACAAGTCCTATGTTTAATACTGAGACACTTTTAAAATCCTTGTGATTCTCTTTAAAGGTCTATATGGTCAGGGTCCAGCTATTTAAAGCAATTGTTCATGAACTACTGGCCATCTGATGCAGTCTGCTCAAATTTAAATGCTGGCATTATAAGGTATACCTTGCTTTAATCATTACCTGAACTTTTTAAACATATGTGTTCTGGTTTATGTTTATTTATTGTAGCATGCAACGTTATAGCTATATAAATAAAGATTTGATTTATCTGACAGAGTGAGATTGAAGCATTTTACTGACACATGAAATTCTGTATGGCAGTTTACACTCCATTTAATGCAAACAATGTTCATTAATTTTACAATGTAATTTAAAAATTGATTCTGTAGCATTTTAGTTGTATACCTTATTTCATATATATCAAGTAGTGTTTAAGTTGCAGGATCATAGTTTCCTGTAATATTTAAACAATAGTTTTCTATTAAAATATATGGATATTTGCTATTTTTCATGCTGGTTTACAAAATATGGTAGCTAAACATAAGACTGACCTTTGAAAAGATGTTGACCTAACCCTTGCATTTTCATTTAATACTCTTTTAAATCGTATGTTGACTGGTTAAATATGACTGGGTGTAGAACCCTTTTCAGCAGAGACTGGGGAGAAAAACTCCCGTAATACAACATAATGCAAGATACAATCAAGATTATCACAGAGAAATTAACCATTAGTATCATCTTTGATAGTTTAATATCAGAAAATGATGCAGAGTAGCAGATTGAATTGGTTCACATTTCGTAAAAGCATATTAAAATTATATATTCACACAAATACAATACAATATCATGATGAAATTGATCATATTATATAGGAGCGTTGGTAGTGGAACAGCTGTAAACATGGAACTGCATGAGTAAATATATGAGTGACGAGTTATTTGAATTATATTATTGTAACACACCATCTCGGGGGGGGGGGTAGAGTAGAAAGAAGAAAGTTATATGTATAACAATGTTATTTATGGACAGTTGCATCAGGAAGTGATAGAGAAAGAGTAGAGGTATAGCAGTATTTTATAGGAGACTTGCATTATAAACATTGTTATTTATTTATTTTATTTAACATTTGTTTACCTGGAGTCTGACTGGGAGAGAGCCCATTTTCAGCAGAGGCCCAGGGAGAAACGCTCCAGATGCATGTCTTTTGAATGTGGGAGGAAACACATGCAAATGCAGGGAGCATATGCAGGCTCTGCACAGAAAGCACCTCAGCCAAGAATCGAACTGCATAGCCTCTTACTGTGAGGTGACAATGCTAACTGCTGCACCACTGCGGGGCTCAATTTACAATTGAGTTTATTATTAAAGCCCACCAGTTTTGGGGCATGAGAAAAATAAGTGAACATGGTTGTAAGGGAGGGGAGTACTTTATCTAACAGTTAGCTTGGTGAAGAGCAAGAGCATAGCCAGCAATCCTTGTGATGGCCCAAATTTAGCAGGTTGTTTATGAGTCTTATTTGTATAGGTGGTCAGCTCCATAATCTATGGATGTGGATGGAATAAAGGGCTTTCCCTGTTGAGTTATCTGCTTTGTCAATGGGATAGTATGGCTTTATTTGTTGAGCTCATGCTTCTGGAAAAATAGGCAAGGTTGGGGGGTACTTTTAGGCTGTGATACTTGTTGGGTTTATATACAAAGTTGTAGGCTAAAACTAATTGTCAGCAGCTGACCTGATGAGGTGGTTCTACCAAGTTAAGTTTTGAGAAGGTAGTCAGTGAGGGGCCCTATAAGGGAGGTTGGTGGAAGACCTGGCATTTTTGTTGGGAGTATTGCTGTAGCATGGAGGTTTATGTGACATGGAGATTTGTAAGTAACGGGGGCCATAAAATAGTGTTGGTTGGAGAGAGGTGGTTGCTGTACTTCTGATATTAGGTTCATTGAGGTATTGCTTTATTCAGTATAGCATTCTATGTTTTTAATGTGACTTTTTGAATACTTCTTTTATATGGAGGTCAAATATTAAATGTTTGTCTATAGTGATGCCTAATAGCTTAGTATGTGTAACCTTTTGAATATGTGTTTGTTGTTTACAGAATTAATTTTGAAGTCCAGACTGTTAGTGTTGTGGGTTTAATCTGAGTAGAAATGTTTTAATTGTGGATGTGGGGATTGGTTTTAGAGTGAAATTGTCAATGTGCAGATAGCAGAAAGATAGCTAGCTCAACAGTACCCCACTCCCTTAGCTCAAGTGAAGAGCAAAATAAAAAAAAAGGGGGCATTACTTCCACTGGCACACCAACCATGTGCCCAAATGCATGACATGCCTCCCATCCCTTCCCTTCTCCCCAGCCATTCAGGCCCTGTTTCTGTGTCCTGTCCCCAACACTCCTTCAACATATTTTAGTAAAAAATAAATAATAATTTCTTCTTTTAAATTGTTGCAAGCAGTTGCTACAGTTTATATCCTGTCTACACAGAGCACTATGGCACTCATGCTTTTATTTTACAAAAAAAAAATAAAATATTTTAAACTACTTGCCACAAATTTAGCAAACAGCTGCTAGAGTTTATATCCTTCCCACATGGAGCTCTGCAGTACTCAGGTTTTAGTTAAAAAAAATAATCTTTTTTTTTTTTTGCTTTTAAACCATAGCAAACCACTGGCTACAATGTAGCCATCAGTTGCAATAGTTAAGATTACACCCAGAGCGCTATAGTGCTCAGGTCTGACTGCAAATGCAATACTGGCTTTTAAAAGCCGGTATTGCATTAAAGAGGGAGATCAGGATTGACTTATTATTCTCCCCAATGACTTGCACACAGGGCAATTGCCCCTCTCACCCCAGTCTAGCTACACTACTGGCAAATAGTGAGGAGTGTTAGTTCTGCTACTGGTTTTAATGAGGTTGGTAGCATTACAGATGAAATTAGTGTTGACGTTGGTTACAACAGCTTCTTGGAGAAGACTGGAGGTGGGGGTTGGTTGCCTGACTCTGCCAGGGAATAGCAGCATATTCACGTTGGCCCAAAAATACTTAGATTTGTTTTAATTACAGATTTAGAGTGTGTTTTCCTTTTTGTATGTGGTGTCTTTTCATTTAGTAAAATTATGGAGTTGCCTGAATATCTGGTGGCTCTACTGTGTTTTTTGTTTTAGCCAGTATGTCCGGGCTTTATCACTTTTATGTATTAATTCTTTAGTTGTTTGTGTTGGTCACGGGGCATTATTTACCTTTACTCTCTCTCTCTCTCTCTCTTTTATTGAGGACATATTATTCAGTATATTGAAAAAGGTCTGACTAAGTTCCAGTGTTGCATCATCTAATGGTAGGTAGTTCAAAATGTTCTAATCACATGATTTTAGCTAGCTGTGAACGTTTATCAGATTTTGTAATGTTGTGATCTGTGTTATACACTGATGCTGTTTTCTGATGCATAAGGGGTGCCTATAGCCATAAGCTGGTAGATGGTCACTAAGAGCAGCCTAGAGAGAATGCCAGTGGATGTAATTTTACTAGGACTGGATGTTAGAATCCAGTATATTATTGATGAATTGTATGATTTATTATACCTGGTGGGTGTAATGAAAAGTTGTGTGAAGCCATATAAGTTTATTGAGTGCTGAGATTAATATGGTGATTGAATTCAAGTCTATGTTAAAGCCACCTAAAAAAAATGTTGCCTGGGGGATGTTACTAATGACTCAGGAAAGTGTATCTTCAACCACAGGGATGCTATTGCTGGGGGATGTATAGAGCAATGAAGCAAATGCTTTTATTGTAAAGTCTGAGAGAAGGAATAATTATCTCAGCATTACTATACTACAAAATGATGTGCTGGTAAAGGCTAAGTTGAACTTATTAGGGCACAAAAAAGCTTCCTCACCACCCTTTTTACCTTTCCTATCAGTGTATAGTGTATTGTAGCCTGGTAGAAGTTATTCCCTCATCTCTGGTGTCTGGTTTTAATGAAGTTTCAGTTATGGAGAGGATGTCTGGGAAGTAGTCAGAAAGACATGCGTCTACTTCTGAGTTTACTGTGCATACTTCTTAGACAGTATTGAAAAGTTTTAGAGGAGCTTCACTGTGTGGTTTAGAGCATGAGAAGATTAACTTATTTTTTGGGAACAGGGTTAGGATGAGTGTCTCCACAGAGAAGTAGTGCATGGTAAGATGTGGGTGGTGAGTAAAAGGTTGTATTTATGTTATGGTAATGTGGCTTCTGTATGAAATACTTTGTTAGGTAACCTTGAAAAGGTGAATATCAATGCTGTTGTACAGGTTGTCAGAATTTCTTAATATAATCACAGGCATCTTGTATAAGTGCAAGGAGGCTGGGATGAAGGAGAATGTGGAAGGATGTTAGGTACGAGATAAACAGTAGTGCAGTTTTAATTATTAGATTAATGAACAGTGTGTGTGTGTGTGTGTGTGTGTGTGTGTGTGTGTGTGTGTGTGTGTGTGTGTGTGTGCGTGCACATGTGTTGTTCTGTCTATACAATAAATACTATTATTAGAATGAATTCAGCAGAAGTTTACACAGAGAATTTCAGAGATCAAGGGCAATTCATATTATTCTATGCTAGAGAGTCTTTTACTATTATTTATAGGTATTTGTGAGGCAAGTTGAGTTTAGCATATCACAATGTAGAAAATGAAGAGCTTTGCCTGTTGGTAAATATTGAACTACTGGACTCAAGTAGAACTGCTAGAGGAGCTTGTTGCGCATATAGAGCTGATAAATGCAGAAAAGTAACTAGATCTTTATCATACTCAATGCTGTGTTTGTGGAATAGCGTCCCACAGTTCATTCATCATTCCAGTTCTGTAAAGCTTTTTAAAAACAACTTGATACTGGGCAGGTTCTAAAGCTTTGGAGTCTGTACTCTAACTGGCTAAATGGCCCTAATGCATTTTTACTTGAACCATTGAACCGCACATTACAAGCACAAATTTTCAAACAGAACCAGGGCAGGTATTGCCTTATAGATCAAGCATGTCACTTATAAGTAACTTATAGATACTATAATGATAATCCCTGAAGTCTTTCTTACTAGTTCAAGTTTTCAAGCCCTGCAGTTTATTTGATATGGAATTATTATATGTTTTTTGAATTGTTTCAGTTGCTTATTTGATTGTTACAGAACAGAGTGCTGTGTTGAGCAATATGTTATTTCCATTAGTTACAAAGGGGGGAGGGAAACATCACCTCTAGTTTCAGTAAATCTCTCAGTTCACTTCACAGCAAAGGATGGATCCATCAATACCACTTAAGTGAATGGGTGGTCTTCGACATGTTTCATAACTTTCAATAAGTATTTGCAACCTCAGAGATAGTTATATTAGTTAGGGATTCACTTATTTAGCTTAAGCAGATCCATTTAGAGTGGAATAAATCCTGCGCATGATCTCTCTGGAATGACTAGGGTTGACCTTTAGAATTAGAAGGACTATAAGATACAGTTTTACTTTGGAAGACACACACTCATTATCTACCATTGTCCCTAGACATTTAGCGACTGCTATTTTTATGAACTAAGCATTTGTTGTTTGATCCTGCTATATATCCTTTTTTATCAAGCTCACGATACAACATTTTCTAACATTAAAAGTGAGGTCATTAGCACTGCACCAGGTATCTGCTTTTGCAGGCTACAATAGAGATCCTGTAGATCTCTATAGATCCTATCTTGGGTCAAGCCCATTTTCTGAAGGAACCAGTGGGGGAATAAGCCCCAAAAGGTGAAATGTCATTATGTAGTAACAGTAAAACTACTTTAACCAAGGCAATAAGTTAGTATATAACAGTACATTACCAGAATTGCTAGCTGATATCTTACCTTTATTTCTATGTGAGAAGAAAGCAGATTCTGCTTATCCAAGAGTTAAAACCTACCATAATTGTAAAATAAAAAAAAAATACTTGAAGAAATGAAAACTGCTTAAGGTGTGCAACTGCAATAAAGGAAATAATGCATAAAACGTTTTAATTAGATCAGCATGTTTAGTTAGGCCTAAGTTGTTGGTTATGAATTGTTTGCTTAAACAACAGATGACAATGCATTTGATTAGATTTGAAGTTATCTGAGATGAATAGTCCAAAATGAAATTATCCCCATAAGAATGATATGGAACACCATCTCATCTTTACATAGTGTGTGCAATTTTCCAACTATTGTTTTATCCACTAAACCACATCTGGATTGACATTTAGCACATTTAATTTTGCCAGTTATTTCTTTGTGCAGGGTAATGTCAAATGCCTTAATCTATACAAGATTAACATAATGCAATCATAGTTCATTTTCAAGTGTTATTGCTAACATCTCTAATAGCTTTATAGGTATGCATTAGGCTAGTTGCCCTTGTCGGTCATTTTAAGCCTAGCTAATTTCCCTGTCAAAGGTGAGAATCAAACCCTGTACTTTATGTTTGTGAGGTAAACACCTTAACCATAATACGAACCACCAACCCTGTGCTCAGAAGGCACCTCAGCCAAAAATCGAACTATAGAACCTCTTCCTGTTATATTTTTGCAAGAAAGTGCAAGGCAGGTAGACTGAAGGGTAAAAACATTTATTTAAGATTTAGATCTAGCCACATTGCAATCAACTACTGAAAATAAAAACATACCAGATCATGATGCTTAGTGCTTTGCAGAAGAGCTAAGTATTCTAAATATTCCCAATATTACTCAGGAAAAAAGTGATGTTATTCTGTCATTTTAAGTGGTATCACAAAAGCATACATTTTTTTTCTTATGGCTACTGGCTCATGCAGTGTCCAGTGTAAGCCTGGGATCCAGAAGTCTTGTTTTGAAAATCTTGTTAAGAATATCTCAACCCAATGTAGCGATACAAAGATTTGTAAGGTCAGATGAACCACTGGAAATTGAAAAACTCTTAACTCTTGTAAAATATTCAGTTTAGAATAAAAGCACAACTAGCAGTTCTCTTCAGAGTGTTTATTTCCATTTGTTTACTGGGATACTTCAATAGGGCAAAATGCCCTTTTTCAGCAGACCCCTGTGGAGAAAAGCTCTATATAAACATAATTCAGAACAAAACAGTAAAAGTGTATAACCACAGCATGTGTATATATATATATATATATATATATATATATATATATATATATATATATGAATGCTAACAACACTGTACAATCATATGACAAACAGTAATAAGTTCAATTGAACAAACTAGATGTGGTGATTAAGCTAAAGAAATACTGTAGAGAGCACCTTTTGTATTGGTATATGCTCATAAAAACAAAATAAATACATATTTTATGCATTTATATTAGGGTTGCATTATTTGATTATATAGGAGGTACAAATGGGGATAGATGATGAGTCTAAGAAGAATTCATGTAGATGTATAAATGCTTATAGGTTCATAGGTGTTTTCTAAGCTAACTACCACAAGGGCCTTTTTAAGCTTAGCCATGTATCCCAAATCTCTGATGAGTTCTGATACTCTTGATAACTGTAAGCATGGACCTGGGAGATGAACCATTTACAGGTTACCTGCTTGCATCAGAGACATAGGTGCCAAGCCGGGGATGAATTTCCGGTTTTCCATCCAGTTGTCCAAGATGCACTTGAATTGGATTAGGGAGGAACTCTGTTTCACATGGATACAGAGCCTGTTCCATAGACAGGTTAGTCTCTGGGATACATACCTATCTCTCCAGCAGGTCCTATTTATATCACAGGCAAGGTTTAAGTCTTTAGAATGGGTAATTCTGGTACTGTTTGTTTTGCAGATATTACAGGAGGTCCATCAGAGTGGGGTCTGACAATGCCCCGTATGCCAGGCATAGATCGCCCCTCAAAAGCCTGTAGGAGACAGAATACAGGGATAGGGCTTTGAGGCAGTCTGCATAGGACATATTACTTATGGCCTGTATTCTTTTAGTGAAGAACCTCTGTGTCCATTACAGTTGTTGGATATGCCTGGTTAGGTACATACCAAAGGGGGCATTGTACTCAATGATAGGTCTGATGAATGCCAAATGCAGTAGAACAATGACTTCCTTGGACTTAGATGCCATATCTTTGTTTATAAGTTGTGCAACATAGAACAATTTCCTCACCACTGTAGACACGTGATGATCAAAGGCTAAATTACTATCTGTGTGTGTCCCTAAGTCCCTAAGTTTCTTTTCCAGGGCAGAAGTAAAACGGAAGTGTTAAATTGGTGAGTCTGGCAGTTAATGCAGAAGATTAAGGCTATGAGAAATTAATAAGGTGCTTCCCAAGGAGCAGAGTTTGATTCCCTCAACCTTTGTTTGCCTACTGTGTGACACTGAGCAAGTCACTTAACCAGATGGTACTTATGGCAATTGGGAAATTGAGCTAGGCTCCTCAATGGTCTCCTGGACTACGTGCCTAGTAATTATTTATGAACCTATGAAATAAATAGGAAGTGAGTAACAAAGACAGAAGCTATCAAACACATAAATATATATATTTTTGAGTTGAGGTCTAAAATAATATGCATTTCTGTATGTGGCACAAAGAATGAATTTTCTTTAAAATTCAAGGGGCAGTTGGTCATTTGGTTTTGAACATAATCTAAGGATGTTTTATAGGTAATTATCCCAGAATTATTCCCTCAAACTTCTTGATAATATTTTAAAACATTTTAGATCATAGGATCATAGGAGGTTACTAGGCTATCAACCCGAAGGTCATTTCAAGTCTATCCATTTCATCCCAATGTAATACAATAGGTACTCTACTCAGTATCCAGGATTGTATTTAGTAGTGATGGCCCATCTCTAAGAGGGTTGGGGGCACTATCCCTGATATGAATTTATGGTGCCCCATCCACTCATCCAGGTTCCTTTTGAACAGTGACATAAAGGTAATCTGCTTCACATGACTTGGGAACCTATTCCAAAGATGCAGCAATTGCTGGGAGACAAATCTGTCCCTCTAGCACATCCTGTTCAAGTCATAGGCCATATTCAGGTCCCTGGAATGGGTAGCTTTAGTCCTGTTTGATTTACAGATGTGTAGCAGTTTCATTAGGTTTGGGTCGAAGATTACTCTGTAAGCTAGGCATAACTCTCCCCTAAGAAGTCTATACAATACTGACCATAGTGACAGAGACTTTAGTTAGTCTGTGTAAGGCACGTGCTGGAGTCCCTTGATCTTCTTTATTAGAAACCTGTGAGGTTACTCCAGTTCCTGCAGGTGCTTTGTGCGACACATACCAAAAGGGGTGTTATACTCAATTATGGCCCTGATTAGTGATGAGTATAGAGGGGTTATAACCTCCTTTACTCTAGAGGCAATGCTTTTGCTAATCAAGTGTGCTAAGTAGAAGGTGTGGGGCTAATGACTTCTTTTGATTCTTGGGGAGGGTTTAGGACTGAGCCTTATTTCCCCATCCCCCAACCACCGCATGTAGTAGAATGTCAAAAGGCTACACCTCTCATTGACCATGCCTCTCCTACATAGCATTTCCGATGAACACCCATCCTTTCCTGTCAGTGCCTTAGATACCTGAACCACTAATCAAACCTGAGTTACCTGGGCTGTAGGTAGGACTTTATCTGTCTGTGCCACAATGGTGGATAAGGTACGCACAGATTATATAGCTCCTCAATCTACCTGAGAGATTCAGTCCAGCAACCCTGCAAAGCAGCCTCATTTCTTCTGCTTGCATTTGTGTTTTATCCTGTTGATTACTACCCAAAACTCAGAACCATAAGTGATGAGGAGGCATAGCTTTACCAGTACACTGCAAGCTTTCTCCTATGACTAAGCTGTCACTTCACCTGCCTACTATATATGTCACACTTCATACCATCAACACTGTACAAGTTCAATAGTCAATCCCTCAGTCATGGCCTGTAGTTGTTGTTTTTGTAGCAAATAGTTTTTTTCCGGGATGGGGTTGCTAACCCTAAGCCCAACCCTCCTCCTTTTTCAGCCGGGCTTGGGACCGTCCTTGGCGGAGTTCTGCTACACATTACTACCCTACTAACCTTTCTTATTTATCTTACTTATCTCACACAACTCCCCAACCCCAACCATACCTCACCTTCACATTCCACAACTGTCCGACACACTGCCACACCACCTTTCACTAACATAACACACAAGCTCTACTCTTACAACCCAACCTTACTATTTAATTACAAAATCCTACCTATCCCGCCATCACATTACACACACCCTCAACCAAACCCTAAAAATTCCAACCAGTTCCAAAACTTAAACCCTCCATCTACAATAAACTACCTTAAACTCATCCTCCACCATATTTTACTCTCACTCTCCGGTGACATTCATCCCAACCCTGGGCCCACTTCCACTACAATAAACCCTAACTCCCCTCCCACACAACCTCAAACTCCCAAACCCATTTGCCTCACCATATTCAATGCCCAAAGCCTCAGAAATAAAATCCCCAACCTCCATGCCTGGCTTTCCCACAACCACCCTGACATAACTGCCATCTCAGAGACCTGGCTTAAATCCTTCATAAAGGACAATGAAATTCTTCCACTAGGCTACCAAATGATTTGCAGTGACAGATATAACAAGAAAGGTGGAGGTGCAGCTATTCTCTACCCATCCTCTTGTACCATCAGCCCATACACCAATCAAATCCCAAACTTTGCCAACGCTGAAATAACCATAGCTATACTAAAAATCAGCAATCACAAGTCCATATGTATAGCCACCCTCTAGATATACCCAGGCAATAACATCCCAATACTAGAGGATATTCTCTCCTGGTTTTCCTCCAGCATTAAAAATGAAACGTATATCCTAGGTGACATAAACATTAACTGGGCCACAATAAATTCACCAGCCCTCTGTCACACAATCAACCTCTTCAGTTTCACTCAACTAATAAATTCTCCTAGCAGGCCAAACTAAGATGGGACCTCTGGCACCATCATTGACTGGATCTTAATATCCCATCCCAACATTAGCTCTAATTCCGGAATCCTGCCTGACCCTCTCAGTGACCACCTGCCTGCTTTCGCTGACCATCACCCCTCTCCTCTTCATAGGCAACATAGCTACATTCAAACTCACAACCTCTCCTACTTCAACTCACAAACGTTTTCCGAAGGACTACAACTCACCAACTGGTCTCCACTAAGAACTCTGCCCCTTGATAATGCTGTCACCTACTTCAATGATGCATTCTTAAACCTACTCACCAATCACGCTCCCCTTAGAACCAAACATGTCAAGTCCAAAGCCTCCCCCTGGCTATCAAAAGATACCACACTTACCATACTCCAAAGAGAAAATCATGGAAAAATACCAACAAAAACCAAACAGCACATATCCTTACTTGAATTCAAACAACTCCGTTACACCATTAAAAAATTAATAGCTAGAGACTGTAAAACATACTACTCCAAACTTCAATCCAAACACTCAACAAACCCTAAAAAATTCTGGGACACAATCTCCTCCCTCCTCCCTCATCCACCCAGGTAACAAAGATAATGCCTGTCCTAACCCAGATCATACCGATCTTGAAACTACCACCCAATTCAACTTCCTCTTTGTTGATTGTATAGCTAAATTGTCCTCCTCTTTCCCTCACATGCCCCAACCCCTTCCTCACCTGCTCCCCACCCCTCCAATAACATTCCTCCCACCTCTCCCTTCAACCTAAAACTCATCCCCACAAGTACTATAAAAACCTCTCCTCCAACTAAAACCTAACCATAATGCACCTGACAATCTACCATCAGCATTCCTCACACTATCCGCTGACAGCATTGCCTTTCCCATTTCCATCTTAATTAACAGATCCATCCAAGAAGCATATGTCCCATCTACCTGGTGTCATGCCTACATCATCCCACTTCATAAAGGAGGCAAAAGCACTGACACCACTAATTTTAGGCCTGTTGCCATTCTTTCTCCACTGTCTCAAATCCTAGAAAAATGTATCCATGCACAACTGATGCCATATCTAATGCACAACAATCTCTTCACCCCCACTCAACACAACTTCCGCCCTGGCCACAGTACCATGACTGCCCTCCTTTCCTTTCTCGTGACCATTAACAAAGCATGTGACTCTGGCAAACTTGTATCTTCCCTCACCTATCCAAGGCTTTTAACACCATCTCCCACCCTGTACTCCTATCACACCTCTCCTCTCTCAACCTCTCTACTTCAACCATAACCTGGTACTCTAGCTACCTCTCCAAATGACATCAAGCTGTCCAATGGAAATCCTATACCTCTCCCTTCCTTCACACCCCCACTGGAGTGCCCCAAGGTTCTGTTCTAGGTCCTCTACTCTTCAACATATTTATCAATAATTTCCACCACACCATCCCTGAGTCCTCACTAATCCAGTATGCTGATGATTCAACAATCATCTCCTCAGCATACTCCCCCTCTGACCTACTTCTAAAAACTTTAAGCAGTTTTCTCTGAAAAGGAAATGTGGATGCAAAACAATCACCTGGCCCTAAACGCTAATAAAACTAAATTAATGATCTTTTCCCCCTCTAGAAACTCCCCAATTGACAAAAACTCTTTCTCCATACTCAGTCATAATAACATCCCCATCAAAATTGTATCAAACACTAAATTGCTTGGTGTCATCACTGACAACATTTAAAGATTGACACTCATATCCAAGCCACCATCAAAAAAAACCCATCAAAAGCTAGGACTCTTGTACAGACACAACCTCTACCTCACCCCCTCCACCAGAAAAACCCTAGCTTCCTCCTACTCTCTCCCCTCTCTTATGTATGGTGCTCCCCAACTAATCAATCTCCAACTTGGCCTGTAATCTAAACTCAAATCCGGCTACAATAAAATAAGCAAATTTGCTACCAATTCAAAAAACTCTTCCCAATATTGCCACTCTTTCCATACTCTACAATGGCTTGAACTACCCAATTACCTGATCTCCTTTAAACTCACCACTGCCCAGAAGCTCATCTTCAAACCCTCCAGCTGACCCTCTCTCTCTACCATCTTAACCTCCTACATTCCTAACAGCTCACTTAGATCAGAAAATTAGGTCTTTATTAGAAGAGCGAAGTTAAGGAACAGCGATTTTTTTCCCAGGGAAAAAAAATTGCTGTTCCAAAAAAAAAAAAAAAATATATATATATATATATATATATATATATATATATATATATATATATAAAGACAAAATAAAGTCAGGGGCTTCACCCCCCACACCCCTCCTGCTTAAATATACCAACTCCGAGATTGCACCACAGTGGAGAAAACAGCAATGTCCTGAGAATGGCCCAGCAATTTTTTCCCTGGGAAAAAAAATTGCTGTTCTGTGACTTCACTCTTTTCAGACTTCGAGCTTTATGTGTCGAAGAAAGAGGGTTTGCTCTTAAGTCGCTTCACTCTTCTAATATAGAACCCAGAAAATCAACACCTCCTGCAAATCTACAAATCCTCATGATCCCCTGGCCACCTCCTGGTATCCTACTCTTTATCGAAACTATGGAACTCTCTCCCTCCACCCCTTCACAATACATCAAACCAGACTAACTTCAAATCTCTTTTGTTCCCACATCTGTCTTTAAAATGGACATGCCCATGCCACTCTCCAACATAACTACCCCATACACCTACTTCTCACACCTTTTCTCACCAACTACACGACTCCATTAAACCCACACAGGATGGTTTCCTACTGCACCTAGGATTATCCTATTTAGATGCTCTTGTAGCTAACTGTATCTAACTATGTATATACATAACCACCACCTATATCTCACTAACTGTATTTTTTCATGAGTTTAATCTACCTCATATGTATCAAATTGTATTTCTGAAGCCTATGAAAACAATTGCATAGCTTTGTTATGTCTAAATCTCATTATCTGTATTTCTTTTCATGACTTTAATTTACTTCATATGTGTTATGCTGTACTTCTAAAGCCTAATAAAACAATTGTATAGCTTTGTATGTTCTTGTATTGTCATTGGAGCTTTTCTCCTCAGGCCTCCACTGCAAATGGGCTCTTCTTGGCCCAGTGGACTTCCCCTATTATCAAACTGAAATAAATAAATTAATTAATTAAAACATTTCTCGTAGGTCACATTGTTTTTGTAATACACTTGTTTCTTTATTCTTCCATATTGCCTGCTGTCCATTTAGCTGGTTGCTGCCATTGTGACCATTTATTGTCTAGGGTCAGAGTGCTGCTCATTCATTTCACATATAGAAACGAGAGTCAGATCACTGTGAATGAAAAGATTTTTTTGGGTAAATACCTACATGAAAAAATGTCCCATTGTAAAAAAATTTGGGCACACATGTTCACACAGGATAACACACACTGGTCGAGATCAGGGAAGACAATTACAAGGCAGGAGTTTTGCCCGGTTGAAAATTTAACTTCACAGATAGCAACATCCAATACATTGATTCTCTGATGGTTGTTAAGGTTAGGAGCATTAATAATAAAAGTTTTTTTTTATTGGACTGGAAAACTGCATTTCCATGAGATTGATGTTATTATTGTTTGTGAAACAAGGTTAAACACCAATGACTGGAAAAACTATTTTGCCAGTGTATAAATGTATTTATGTTAACAGCATGCTAACAAAAATCAGGTGGAGGTGTTATAATAGGGATAAATACTAGTTACGAGACCTCTGTCTCAACCCCATAGCACAAGAAATCTGGACAAAGCCAAAAATAATAGGGGCGTACAAATGTTGAAAAATAGGGATAAATTGTAAACATTAGTATTACAGACTTAGAAAAGTGACATAATAAAATGTATGGTGTTAGCAATTCATACTTCTCCATTGCACAGATTGTGCAGAATGTCCAGATTTTTACCTCAAATGTTTGGTCCATTTCTCATAAAATTATGTTTTTTTGGCAAGTCACTGGCAAATTATTGAGGGTTGAAGTCAGAAAATAATGACAGTCATTTGAGTCTCAGACTTCATATCCTTCAGAGCATTCATGCTAATGTGAAACATGTTATTCTATCAATTCTCTAAATTTGTAAGAACAATATTTAAAGAGTCCCTATTTTTGGGCCTTTGCCCCCCCCCCTCACATCATTGATGGCTTTGTCCAGATTTCTTGCTCTAAGAGGTTGAGAGGTGTGGTTAGCTTACATTTTCTTAAGGACATAAAGTCTGACACTCAAAAGTCTGTCATTATTTAGTGACTTCAGTCCTTAATGATTTGCCAGAAAACCACAAATTTTATGAAAAACAGACAAAAACATGATGCAAAAGTGAGGTGAGTATTACATGTTCAGTGATAACAATGATACTATAGGCTGTGTAACTGTGACAATAAAGAAAATCTGGAACACATAGTTGTTTTAGTGTATAGAAGACCAAAGTCAACTGCTGATGACCTAGAGGAATTCATATATTTCTTGCATGAAACACTGGAGAGAAGAATAATAGCTGCTGGTGACTTAAATTTACCAGAAACAGACTGGAATAATATTGTTTCAACAACATTAGTTAGGAAATTATTTACAGTTAATATTCAGAAACAACAATCCCCAGGATTCACTAATCCTCCATGTAAGACTAGATTAGTCTTACACGGAAATGCCAGTATAAGAGTAAGATGGCAGCATGCCATGCATATTAATGATGGTGCGCTGTCTCAACTCTAAGGCTAACATGGAGAGTGCACGAGTGCAGGGGGCATGTTGGACTGATGAGCAGTCCAAAAATCCATGCCCCTGCAAGTCTCTCAATCAGGAAATGTCAACCTACATAAGCAAGTCTGCTCAAATGTGTACATACCCAACACTACACTCCCCACATTCTAAACCCCTGTACAATTATAAAATGTAAAACTTTAATTTTTTTTATTATTCCCGATATAGCTGCCTATATTTGCGAGTGTTTGCGAGGGTTTGCCCATTGCTTAGCTACAGTTAGCAGTTTAGACATCGAAGAGGATAATAAGAAACTTATAAGCAAATTAAACAAAATAGTGATAGTGTAGTGGTAGAGCCTTAGCACAAAGAGGAGGCATTCCCGGTTCGAATCCCACCACTTCCCTTTCTATTTTCTGTTGGAAATCTGTATATAAATATAATTCCTGACATTTATCATTTAAATTTTAGTAAAAAGCATTGAAATGGCCTATGTAGTAGTGAATAGATTTTATATATATATATATATATATATATATATATATATATATATGTATGTATAAAAGAAAGTGAAATGGTTATGCATACTGTTGGATGCATAAGTAACGTATCTTAAGCAATGTGAAGCACTGCTAAGCAAAGTTTACCAGTATTAAGCATATTTAAATATAATTGCTCGTAGCTGAGCACTACTTTAACTAGTGCAATAGCTTTCCGCGGAGCTGCGCATCCCGCAAACGAGTGCAAACAGAAGGTGTTTGCGCATAGCTGCACACCGCGCTAAGCAGAGCAACGACGGGCAATGTTGGGCAACGTAGAACAATGTCAGGCAACGTTGGACAATGTAGAGCAATGTCGGGCAACGTAGAGCATCGTCGGGCAAAGTTGATAAAACACAGACACACCTCCTACCCAGTCTGGCCAGTAGTCAAATAAAAAACAATGACAGCCTCAAAACTGGGATACTGTGCACCATAATCACAGTACTGAACCACTAAGCCATGACAGCCTTTCATAAGCATGCACTTTCAACACACACATACATATCAATGGAAGTTTACCCATTGCTAAGCAGGTGTACCTTCAGCTGAGTTTTTTCAAAACTGGCCAATCACAAATAAGTGCGGGAAATGATGCATATTTAAGCTCCATAGGTGGGAATACTTGCCATAACTGGTTGTAGCTCCCATCTGCAGGCAGCAATGGCAGGTGCTAGAGAGGGCTCTCGTTTTCGAGCGCAACGCTGGGGCATTGAGGAGTCAAAAGTAATGGTTTGGCTCCTTGTCCATAATCATGAGGATAGACTCCTGCGGGGCCAGTACCAGGGCACCCAATACAAAGCGGAAGCCTTGGACTGTCTAGCTCATGAACTCACCAGTGCCACAAGTGTCCCTCAGACTGGTGAGCAGGTCAGACACCACCACACAGACCTGAAGAGATACAAGGTGGATCAACTGGACCAGTGGATCCAGAAGGTCCATGAGATGGAAAATGCTCCACTACTGAGTATGTAGCCATGGAATTAAGTATGTAAGAATTGCTATTCTAGTGTATACTATGGATAGGTATGTCTCAATATCACTTCATTTACTTCACAGCTGCAGGTGTTCATGCTGTGAATCAGCAAGCCTATGCAGATAGGCTGCTAAGGCTATGCCACCAGGCAGCTTAGTAATTATTCTGCTTGTACTGTTATGCAAAATAAATGAGAGTCTGAAAAAAGTGTTTTAACACAATAAATAAAGGTATAATAATTCTCTAAATTATTCTGCATGTACTATTATATAAAATAAATGAGAGAGCCTCTAGAAAAGTGTTTTAAGTCTTTAATAAAGATATAATTCCTGGAGTGTGTCTGTGTCATTTTCTTTGATATGTTGTTGTACTCTTGCATTATAGAAATAGTACTGTTGTATTAAGCGCTGCTAACACACAGTTGGGTAGGCCCATATAAAGTGGATCAAGGGAGTGCCAGTAGCTTTTAAGCATATTTACAGTCCTCAACTGTTGGTTCATGCCTAGCATGTACAGGTTAATCTGGCACATGAGAAGTTGGTACTGTGTTCCCCAGAAATGTCATTGCGCTGGCAGAAATGTAGGGAGCTGTTAACATATAACTGATAATTTCACCTAAACATATCTAGATAAGTATAGGAAAGTAGAGCTGTCAGTGTACCATCTCAGCAGTAGTGTGCCTGAGCAACTCACAAAATATGTAGCAGTAACATCTTCATCCCGGACAGTTTGTATGTCAGATATAGCCCATGTATATAAAGATCTAGCAAAACCCATTTCATGATTTAAGGACAATTGGGTAGTGTAATAATACATGTAGGGGACATATAACTGCAGTTAATAGGAATGTAGTGTAAACTAGAAGGATATATAAGTTGTTCATGGAGCTGTCATTTTCCACCCTACTGTATGTGCATAATAAATGCAATTCCACACCTCAATGGGTGTGTCTAATCTCAAAACATTTGTTGGGACATATGTCTTATTGGTTTATAAATATCTGCATTTATTTCAATGCATGTGCCCTGTTCAAATACCACCATATTGGTGGCCTGTTGCCATCAATTAAACCTGCATGCTGTTGTAATGTCCACTGTTGTTCCATATATGCATGTGTCATGCTTGCTGTTCAACTGTTGGAACTCTGGTGTGTTGGGTTAATGGGAATACTTCTGCATGCTGTTATAACTCATTGGGAATGCTGTTGACTGTTACTAACCCATATTTTCATTAAATACTCCTAAACATAGAACGTATGGGAAGGCCGGTCCCAGCGGACCCACCAGTCCCACTTCAGCTGGCAATGGCACCTGGCACCAGCAGGTCCAGTGCCCAGCCTGGGACCTCCTCCTCCATTGGCACTGTGCCACCTTTGGGTGGAAGCACTGCAGGGGATAGGGCTCGGCCCCCCATGCAAGAGTGGGTGGAGGAGGGCCAACTATCACCCTCCGAACGGTCTGGGCTGTGGTGCATAGGGAGATCGAGCGTTCTGTCGCTGATCCTCTACGCCAGCTTGAGGCACGAGTGGATGACTCATGGGTGAGCCTGCCCCTCCTATGCAGCCCCCAGCACAGCCACCCTCTGGGCTGTGAAGGTGCAGTGGTTACTGCCCATGAGTGGGGATCTCAGTTCCACTGTTGCCATCTGTGACCTCATGGGCTTGCGATTTCTAAACATTCTTCCCCGTCAATGGTGTTCACCGACCACATGTGTCATATTCCGTCCCTGTATGCGTCTTGTTTGTCTTGTCTGTTTACCTCCCCAACCTACCTCCCCAAATATACCTACTTCCCCTACCCCACATTCCACTCTCACCTGAAAAAAAAAAAAAAGGGCAATCTGCTCCCAAAAAAAATATGCCCCATACATAGCTGCCCATTTTGCACACATGTCCGCTGGACACATAAACTGATATTTAATTGGCAGTATAACATACTTTGTTGTCCTCACCCATCTCACAGTGGTTGAAGGTTTCATATTTCCCTCCAAATTTATTGCATATGCACAGCTGTTGCTGTTAAAGAAATGGGCAGCTATGGACCTTCCCTACACCCGTCCTGCACATCCCGAGCTGTTTTCCCTACTGTCTTTCCCTCTTTGTGCCCCTTTTTCACCACTTTCCTATCTCCCCATTTTCTTTTATTTCAAAGAAATGAGCATGGAAGTTAGTGGGAGTAAGCACTATTAAGCAGTATTTAGCGGGTTTGCGCAAGTGTGTGCGCCTGTGTGTGCTTAGCTAAGCATTGCTAAGCATCACTCAAACTCATGCAAACCCGCTTATAACTGCTTAAAAGTGCCTTAGTCACTCTGTATGTCAGGGCCCTTGTTCTGCTCAGCAGCAAAATAAAACACCTCTGTCAGTCTCAAACCCCAGACCTTGGACACACTAGACTGCATGAAGTACCACTAAGCCATGGTAGACATACAACAAGTTGGTGCTGAAATAAATATATCATGCATCAGAATGAGTGAATGTAAAGGAAAAATAGGAATGCCATAACACAAATCTTGTTCTGTGGATCTTTACCAGCAGTTGTTGTGGAATTGCATTACATGACTGTGAAAAGAGAACCAGCCATTCTAGCAGGAAATAATGTTACAGCAGCACTTTACAACCCCCATACAGTAACATAGCAGGATAAACACTGACATATCTGATTAGGGCAGAGGCCATACTTCACAACTGTGACTAATTTTCAGGGATGTCCCTGATTTTGAAACAATTTTTAGCTGTGTCCCTCTGAATCCCTCTGAAAAGTACTGACATTAGGCAGAAAGGTGGGGAATTACACTTAATGAATAATGACAATAAGTAAGAGTTAGACACTGC
This sequence comes from Protopterus annectens, assembly GCF_019279795.1. Lineage (NCBI taxonomy): Eukaryota > Metazoa > Chordata > Ceratodontiformes > Protopteridae > Protopterus > Protopterus annectens. The sequence continues at coordinate 282,423,616 of NC_056737.1, forward strand.
TTGTACTTCAGAAAAGGTGTATTAATCCATATGCTCTGGTTCTCTCAAAGTCTCAACTTAATGTCTCTAATATTTTAAAGGTCTACCTCACTTTTACCTACTTTTCCCTGAGTCTGTTCAAATATGTACCTGAGTGTTTGAGAGGCCTGGCAGAGGCAGAAAAACACATGCATATCAGCTTTTCTGCTGTTACACACTGTGCAAATAGCTTTGGAAGGAGTTCCAGAAGCATACCCTTATGTAGGAGTACAACACTGAAATACCAAAGGATGTAGCCATGTACTGGTGTCAACCAACTGTGACAATGCCATTGTTCCAGTGCTGAAAAGACCGGTGTGGTGCACAGACAAAGAAAAACAGGATAACCTCTGGCTATCATCTGGATAGGTCCACAGTTGGGAGCTACACAGAAAGACTACTTGCCTTGATAAACTAAGAGGTACACAGCAACCCTTTAAGTCCAGCAAGATAAAATTCACACAATAATGCATAATGCTCTCTGTACTTCTGCACCCCTACCCAAATGTACAATATACCTGTGTGTTCAGGGTCTACCAAGGATGTAGGTAGGCATACTCAGTACTGAAATTTGTCCAGTTTTCTTGAGCAGCATGTGCTAATGTCAACACTAAAAAAGCACAAACTGTTCAGAAGTGAGTAAATTAATATTCACAGTATAGCAGTTCACAAACAGTTCATGTGCCAAAAGAATACATCTCAATAACCACTTTTGTATGGCAGTTAATTGTATAATTAGAAAAGAAAGTACATACTCCCATGTATCTTGTGTTAGCATTTGGAGGGGTGAGTACAATTCCACACTGACAAGTGTGTACTGGAAGCAGCAACATTCAGGTCTGAGTACAACATTCAAATCACTGGCTGCACCCCTGGCTTCAGATATAAGAACTATACCAACCTTCTGACTTAAACAACGATGTACACAGCAAACAAGCATGATCCCCATTTTGGAAAGCTGAAAGGGCTACGCCTACCTGAGTTAGCAATTTATAGCACTGGGTTGCTATGACAGTGATTACTGCAATTACCACACAGCAGGCTGCATGCAATTAGCAAATGGTGGCCACCAATTGGTGCAGAGACCATCACATGCACATGTGCAAATACCTATAAAAGCAGGCTGTAATTGCTGCCCACAAACTCAATCACTCTATTGCAGAGACTGAGAAAGAGAAAGAGAGACAGAGAGAGAGAGAGAGAGAGAGACAGTGAAAAGGAAAAGGAAAATGGAAAATAAATAATACCAACTCATACAAAGGAAAGGTATGTAACAGATATGTATTTGCTGGCATGTAGCAGATGTTTTTGATGAGTACTCTACATAATTTGAGCCATTCATATGTGGCAGCAGTACGTATCTATGCACAGATGTCCTGCTTAACTACTGCCATGGACAATTCAGTGTGTAGCTGTGTGCAGTGGGGCATAACTGTGAAATATGTAGCTCAGCATTAAATGTCAAATATCTGATCCATGTTATCTGTGTTCTGTCTAGTAGTGTGGACAATGGCTGTTTGGGGGATTAGCGCAAACACTTATATAAACATGGTTGTGACAGAATAGCACATGCATGATAGTCATATTAAAGTTTAGCTTAGCATTGGCAACTGCTGTACCAGGCTAGTATGCTAATCTAGCATTTGTAGCTATATATACCCCCTCTAATGTTACTGTGTGGTCACATGTGACACCTGTTCATGTTGCAGCAAGGCCCAACAGTTCAGCTGTGAGGTCCAGGGACTTACAACAGTGTGGACCTTGTGTGTGCATGGCGCACACACATACGGAGATATATGTATATATATATATATATATATATATATATATATATATATATATATATATATATATATATATATATATATGTGTGTGTGTGTGCGTGTGTGTCATATATATTAACATCTGTATATGTGCATAGAGCAAGGGACATATTGCAACTGTTTGTGAATGGTGGACATATATATGTTGGTAAAGGTGGCTATGTGCATATTTGTATGTAGGTTTTAGTGTGTGACAAATAAGACAGCATACAGTGCTGGTATATGACATGTGGTAGTTAAATACTGTGTGTGTTTTGTTCAGTTTGCAATGTTGCAGCCAGTGAGGCCTGCTAAAGCTACCTGGGCTGAGAACACTTTCTCACAAGACTGTGCAATATTATTACATTACTGTATACCTCACATCCTTTTTATAATTGATATTCCCACCATGAAAGGTGGACTGTATATGTGCCTATATGTATATGTATATGTACACCAATGGATGTGTATATGTATGTGTGTATATATATACAGAGAGAGAGTCATATATAGTCATACACACCCACATCTACTTGTTGCAATAGATTCTATGTAAAGTTGACTGAGTGTGATGGTCAATGTGTTGGTGAATGTGTCAAAGATGTGTATTTGTGGGATAGCTTAGTGGGAAACTGTTTCTGTCATGGTATTATGTGTCCGTGTCCTTGCTTTGATCCCAGCAAAAGCTGTTTATGCTGTTGCTAGGCAGATAAAGCACTATAGCATACAGTCTGATGTAGTCCCTTGATGTTAACTGGGGTGTGTCATTGGAGGCTAAAGCACTACATGTATGCTTATTGATTGGTACTGGTGTTGAATCTAAATCCTGTATGAACTGTAGTACTACTTGAAGCTGTAGGCCTAAACAGCAAAGTATGGTGTATGTCCACATTGCTTGGAACCACTGTTTTATGTGGTCCCTGTAGTCCTCATAGATTACATTCCTTAGGCTTAAGGTTTTGTAAATACTGACACACAGTACTGTATGGTACACACGTAAAGCTTATCTGGGTTGCCATACCTTTGTGTCTTGTAATTATGTCTGATGTGTGTGTGAGTATGCCTGTAACATGTCCTCTGTCATATGTGTGTTACAAGATATAACTGCGTATCTAGCAACATTGATAGTTTACTACAGCAGTATGCTACCTATATCCACAATTGTGCACATATTTTGGCCACGGGTTTGCCATCAACAAGGTGTGTGGTATAATGGTAATACTGTAACTGGACTTTACAAATATTGCGATGGATGACATATTTCTTTATGCATTCGCTTGATCTATACCTTCTGTGGCTAGGTGGTGCATTGTGTCGCATACAGTGTGCCATGTACTGTTGTATAGTCTTATATAGTGATTTTATTTTGTTGCTGTACAGAACATGGTTTATTATATAGAGTGTGCCAGGCACATTCAAGCAGTTGTGGGGTGAGCACCGATAAGTGGTATTGAAAGTGTTTAATCTCAGTCAGCTAATAGGTTGCTATATATGGCAGTTCAGTGATATCTGTACTGTATAATGTTGTGTGCCATATGACTTGCTCAGACATATTTTTTCTTTGTCTTCCAGGTATCATGGCCCACCATCATAATCCCAGCTACAGTACTGCTGAGGATGACATTATTACCAGCTGTCTGATTCAGCACTACAGCCTACTATTCTCAAGAACCAGCCAAGACCAGCATGAGCGTACTGCATTGTGGCAAGATGTTGTCCGGAGGGTAAATGACATAGGCATGCATAACCGGACATATGAGCAGGTATGCCATCACTGTAGTGATTTACTGAGACATGTCCATCAGCATGCTTCTGATATCCGTAGACAACAGCTTGCAACAGGTGGTGGGGTTAACATCCACCCCCCCCCCTCACCAGAGTGGAGGAGCTGCTCCTGAGCCTGGTGGCACCTGCCCAACAACAACAACAGCAGACATTTACCTTGATGGAGGTTGGGGCCACCCAGCAAGAACACATGTAGCGTGCAGGTAACATGGCATATCTGTAGACTACTGTTACCTCTATTGGTAGATCATGCATATGTGAGATGTGTAGTGTGTAGTTAGAAGATGTGGAGCCTGTTGTTGTGCAATACTGATCATTTGGAATATAATCTGTAGGCCTGTGAATGTAAACTGTTGTACTACTGTAAGATTGCAAACCCACAGTAGCAATGCCACAGTTGTCGACACTGACAAACTGTCTCATATCCATGTAGGTCCCTCTGGTGTGACAGCAAGGCAGCGGACAGTTGCTGTTGAGTGTGTTCTACATTTATTATTGCAAATAAAAAGTGCATGTCATAATTAAGGTGTAGGCCATGTACACATGTAACACACATATGCATAATGCATGCTGTGCATGTTTGCTGTGAGACTACGCACGTCTCAGTAATGTGATTAGCTGCCTCAAACACATGCAATACACAGACCATCTCAAACAAATATGGCTACACTGTAGTGACCACTGGATAGGCAGAGTCGATACGCATGCACACAACATACACAACTATGTCATACACAGAACATGTTAACATGCTACACATGAAGTATTCACAAACCCTCTGTAAAGTCACACTCCAGTATCCCAAATGTCATCCACACAGCACACATAATATACCTGAGGGGTAGAGGCCTATCATGGGGCAGTGAAACACACTGCAACACACAACACATTCATGTTAGGCAATGCTCCTTATTGGCCTCCTTACAAACCCATGTAACAACTGGCTGTGAAATGGTGAATGTAGCCATGGTAGTGTAGTTCTTGTACAGCATGATAGGTGCTGGTTTGGGATACATTTGTAGCCTTGAGTGACCACATGATGCTTCATGATGATGGCTTATGGTACTACACCCCATCCAGTTATTATAACCACAGTACTACACATAGCTTTCATTGCTATGCACCTCAATGATGTGTGCGTGCAAACATATGCACCTATAAACAATATGCATACCAATCACCATTTGCACAACCGACACATATATGTCTTGAAATGCTATTGAGTGGCTAGATCATATGACACACATTGGGTATGTGTGATGTTTAAATATGCATTTGTGTTTTAGCATGCCATGTCATGGATGATGCTGGCATGTCCACAATATGATCTACACTCACCATAACTACTGTACATTGGCTATGTGGACCAATGGTATTCCATCAGTTATACATGCACCACTGATCTTGTGTGTATACGCATCATGCATGAGCTAAAACTGTGTCCACAATTATTTGCTAAAGACACAGAGGCTCTAATCAGAATTGGATATCTATGTGACACACAGATACACATCCAGCCATGGTATGTATACCTGTGAGTGATGGTGCACAGTACATTAAAGAGTTTTTAATACTTGCACAGCAATGTTCTGTCCATGTATACATTGCATTCCAGGGGGAGGCCAATCACCGAACAACAAAACACATGCATCAAAGCCATGTATACTGTTAGTAACAAGGACTGTCTACACTCGCAATGCATGCTGTTGAGCAACATATGTCCTACATGCTGACATGTGTGATATGACTGTTTGGCTTGTGATACTGTACCCCACTCTCAACTGCTATTGAGTATGTTCTGAGATTGCTGGTTGTGTGTGTGTGTGTGTGTGTGTGTGTGTGTGTGTGTGTGTGTGTGTGTGTGTGTGTGTGTGTGTCTGCTTTAGTGAGGAGTGTATTTGTGTGCATGTGTGCACATGTTCAGGTGTGCATGTGTGCACATGTTCAGGTGTGCATGTGTGCACATGTTCAGGTGTGCATGTGTGCATGTGTTCATGTGTGCATGTGTGCATGTGTTCTGACATCATGTACAGGTCTTAAAGTGTGTTTCCTGTTTTACTCTCACAGGTGCTGAGGTTGGGCTGGTTCAGTGCAGCAGGGAACCTGATGTCACTGACACAAATAGTGATAATGAGGATAGGTGTGTTGAGGCACAGGCATGTTTGTCAGGGTTTGTTGTTGGGCCACCAGTTGACAGTACACAAGTCTCCACCCCATCCATGCACACAGTCATACTGCCTGTACATCCATCATCACCAATGCCCTTAGCAGAGGGACAGTGTACAGTCGGCAATGGCTAGGACAGTGTGGTATGTATGGCACATGCATCAGGACACAGCAGCCATAGCCGGATGTCTGGAATGGTACCACATAGGCAGATGTCCAGGGGTTCTCGTCAGAGCACTGCTGGTCATCATGCCCATGGCAGACGTGCCACAACTCTTACAACCACACACATGTTCCAGGCTGTCATGGAGGCACAGGCATGTGTGGAGCGGTTCCCCAGACAGGGACTAAGGGCAGAGAGGGCTCATAACACCTCTGTAAATGACAGTATCCATGACCTAGCAGATGCCATACGTAATTACACTGAGGGCATTGATAGATGTTGGGGTGAGACATTAGATGTCCTCCACAATGTCATGTCCGTGCATCAGGACAGTGCGGGACGGTTGGGAAGTCAATGTGGATGTATGCCAGCAACACCATCAGCTGGCAGTCGCCATGGACGTCCATCAAGTCATAGCTGCTCCCGTAGTGCCAGTACCAGCCCCAGCAATGTTGGGGGGGATTGTCCATAGACCGTCCTAGAAGACCACGTGCACATGACTCTGGCCAGTCCCAGCAGGGACCTGGATCCAGTGGACATATGTCAACCTCTGAGGATAGTACCCAGTCTGGATTAGTACCTGATACTGTCTGTAGCACCCCTGCCAGGCACAGGTTCCGTATCCATGGCCAGAGACGGTGATCTGTAAAGCCTGCCAGGTACAGTCTGTAGCTGTCCCACAAATCCCCGTATATGGCAGCCACATGGTGGAACTGTGTGCATGCAGACACACACGCACACATAAACCAGACACCTAGGGCAAACACATACCTGCACACATTACATCCACATTGGCCCATAACAGTACTCTTGGCCCTCACTCACACACTCACACACACATGTCGATTGTATGGCTCAATGTAGGCCTCTGAAAAACCAATAACACACCCTGTGCATATGATGAAACCTGTGCCACCTCCTGTCATCTGTAACATTGATGCAGGAGCAGGCTAACATGGTGCTGATGCACAGGGTGACTTTATAACAGAATAGCAATGTTAGCATGTTGTCAGCAGTAAAGTGTAATGATATCCTTGAAGGTGTAGCTGAGCAGGCATGATGCATTAAAGCTATAACTATCAATGTAGTATTGTTTACACCAGTGTTTATTCCAATTGTGTATTGTCTGCCCATGTGCCACTTGGCTGATGTGTGTAGTTTTGTCAGCATGTGTTAAAGAGTGGACAGTAAGTGTGGGATGTGTGCGGCACAGATATGCAGGTGTACATTTGTGAACATGGTTGAGGTGCACTGTCTGCATGTATGTGCATATTGGACACATGGGCAGGGTGACATGCCCTGTATTAGACAGTGTTAGCACTCCATAGTTTCTATTGGTGACCAGTATACATTGTACTACACACATTTTGGAACTTGAGTACACGTGTGTGTATGACACGGTTTGACACTGTGCTGTGGGTGATACTGTTGTTACTATCTGTCATTGGTTTGCATTCTGGTAGTATACATAACCTCAACAGCCTGACCATAAACACTTGTTAGATGATGTCTTGACAACTGACACACAGATGTAGGACACAGTAACATTTGCAGCCTTCAAGTACAATTCTATGCCAGTAACCAGTGGTATTCACCTGCACTCAGTCCTGGGACCACTCCTGTTTGCCATATAGCTTTCTTCGGTACAAGCAAACACAGTAGGGATATGTCTGGCCACATTTGGCAATGCATACTGTGGGCTATAATGCATTCTCCAGATGACACACACATTCTCCAAAACGGTATCATACAGGCAGATACCTGGTGTCAAACCCATGCTGTAAAGCTATAAGCCAAATAAAGCATAGTCATCCACTTTTACAAAACATAGTATCCCCAGAGTACCACATAGGTAGTAGCACCCAAAATGTTGAACAGGTACTGATGTATACATAGAGCCATGTGTTACGTCATCTCTCCTTTGATAATCACATTTCCAAAGGGTTTTGGAAATCCCTCTGTGGATCACATAAGCAATAAGGGGTTTGCATGCATACCCACAAAGGTTGTTGCACACCTATAATAACTAGCCATCTTTGACAGACTTTGCTGCTTTTGAACAGGTTTCAAATATACCTCAGGCATAAACCCTCACTCGCACTATTCAATAGAAACCGTAATGAGTGTATGTGAAATGGATGACGTAGGCCAGGGATCACTGCAGTGGCTAGGCTTGTCACAAGCATAGAGATGTGACCTAAGGTCTGGAAAGCGGCAGCACACTCTGGCAAAGATAACAGATGTGTTCATGGAGAAAGCAGGGTTCCCACCTATGAAATAATTGAGGTCACATGTATGTATATGTATTTGCCACACAGCTACCTGACGTGTAATGCACATACTGTTGTCATTGTGATATGTCATACAGTAGTAAAAGCAAAACCCACGTCACATTGACCAACAGTGTCACACACATGGAGCACACTCACCAAGTGCAGGATTCAAACCCTTAGCTAACTACTTTATGATACTAGAGCAGTACTCATTAACACGACACGCTATACACATTACCAGGAGTTCTCTTTTCCACAGGTATATTTGTAGGATGGTGACATCATCATACTTGACAAAGATGAGTATGCCACTTTTAAGGTGTTTCAGTAGTCTTCAAAAGGGCTGCTCCTCTCCAAGGAGACACACACACACACACACACACACACACACACACACACACTCATACAGTTGGCAAGTGCAGGATTCAAACCCCTACCTAACTACTTTATGATACTAGAGTAGTACACATTAACACAACGTGCTATACACATTACTGGGAGCTCTCCTTTCCACAGGTATATTTGTAGGATGGTGACATCGTCAAACTTGACAAAGATGAGTATACCACTTTTAAGGTGTTTCAGTAGTCTTCAAAAAGGCTGCTTCTCTCCAAGGAGACACACACACACACATACACTCATACAGTTGTCAAGTGCAGCATTCAAACCCCTACCTAACTACTTGATGATACTACAGCAGTATGCATTTACACGACATGCTATACACATCACTGGGAGTTCTCCTTTCCACAGGTATATTTGTAGGATAGTGACATCATCAGACTAGACAAAGTGGGTGACATTAGGTGGGCTACATAGAAGGAATTTCTAAACACTTTGGCAATGTGATAATCAAAGGAGAGTTTACTATCTACCTGGGTCCCCAGGGCCATAATTACATTCTCCATACATACTGGATTACCACCTATGTGGTAATTTGTGTGCACTTTGTTTTATCCAAAGGGGATGACTATGCATTTTTTGGCATTCTGCTTGAGGGCATTGTTTTGACACCAGGTATCTGTCTCTGTAAGACCCTTCTGGAGGATGTCTGTGTCAGCCGTAGAGTCAATTATGAACCACAGTTAGCAGTCATCTGCAAACTTGTTCAGCCATACTCCTCCCATGCTTGCCTGTACCTCTGATCAATATCTACTGAACAGGTGGGGTCCCAGGACCAAGACCTGTGGGATGCCATTTGTGACTGGTTTAGAGTCGGACATGGCACCCACAACTCTGAACATGTGTGTCTGATCTGTGAGCCAGTTGGCCACCCATCCTGTGACATAGGTGTTAATGTTCAAGCTGGTAAGCTTGTTCATGATTCCAGAGTGGGGAATGGTGTCAAAGGCCTTAGTGAGGTCCAGGTGGGCTGTGTGGACTACTTTCACCTCCATCTGTGTCCTTGGTAACTGTTTCAAAGACATCAACTAAGTTTAGGAGGCAGGATCTGCCTTTAACAAAGCCAAGTTGGGTAGAGTCCAGTGTCTGGAGGTTCCCAATATCTCTGTTTATGGGTTCCATGATAATTTGCTCCATAGCTTTGCAGACCAGGCTGAGTAGGCCTATAGGGCAATAGTTTCCAGGTATTGTTGTGGCACCACCTTTGTGGAGCTGGATGACTGTTGCTGTATGCCATTCTTTGGGTACATAGCCTGTGGTAAGGTTGAGTCTGGACAGTGAATGTAGGTGAGGGTGTAGTTCCTTTTGGGGCTGGTGTAAGATGCAGCCTGGGACACCATCCAGTCCCATTGATGCTGTGTTCTTAGCTTTGGAGAGGGTTGTTTTTACCTGCATGTCTATGAAGTCTGGGGCTCTGCATTCTTTTGGGATGGACACAGGCCCTTTTGGGGGTGATGGGGGGGGGTTTGCACTGAACTTGTCCGCCAGGATGTGGGCAATGTCAGTTGGTTCAGTGCATTTTTTGCCATTTTGCAGTAGCTGACAGCATATTTGAGAGTTGCCACCTAAATGTTTGGTATAGCTAACGAAGGCTTTGTGGTTCTTATTCTTACATTCCTTGGCAATTTGTCTTTAGAAACTGGCCTTGGATTATTTTATGAGCGATCATTGTTTCTTCCTAATAATGATCAGTGATGCCTTTCCTTTTGTGAAGTTTGCTCTATCATGTGTTCATTTCCTCCTTCTGTTGTATAGCTTATTTATGGGCAACGACCACCAGATTGGTTTCTTATTTTTGGAGGAGTGCGTCTTGGTTTTATTTGGGATGTCTCGATCCATGCATCCCTGTAGATGATCATAGAATGCACTTGTAAATGATTCTGTAGATTGTATAGCATTACCCTGTAGCAAGGGGGCTTTGGAACTTTCCACTTTGGTCTTAAGAAGTGTGCAGTTTGCTTTTGAAAATTTCTTCACAGTGGTTTCCTTGACTGGGGGGGGGGTGGATGTCCAGTGTGATTACTTTATGATCTGATATTACCAGAGAGGGGTTTATCTCTGTTGTGGAACACTGGCACCCCATGTTGGTGATGATCAGGTCCAGTATGTTGTCACCTCTAGTGGGCGTGGTGACCAGCTGTTCCAGTGCATTTGAGTTTTTAAACTTTAGGAAGCATTGGGCAAAGGACGTTGTACACGAGTAATTCTCCCAGCCAATTTTGGGTAGTTGTAATCTCCTCATATAATGGTGTTTGGTAGGACCTTTATTTTTTCCACTGTTCTCAGGAATACTAAGTGAGGTTCCTGAGACAAGGTAGGTGATCTGTAGCAGGCTACAATCTGATAAGCAGCTTTGCCCAATGTTAGTTGCACTTGCATGGCCTCCAAGGCCTCATGCTGTGCCACTAACCTGAAGGTGTGGGTATCCATAAGGTAAATGGATACACCCCTTCCTTTTGTATTTCACTCTGGGTTTTGGGGCTGAAGATCAGAGGGATTGTGAGTGTTTTACGTGGAGCATGTCCAACAGCTCTGTGTTTGACATAGCTTTGTATGTTAGGCAGAGATCACCTCTGAGTAGGCGATATGTGAGACAGTACAGCTGGAGCATTTTGAGACGGTCTGTGTATGGCATGTATTTCAGGCTGCTAATGCTCTTTGTGAGGTATTTCTGTAGGTTTTCCAGTTGTTGTAGATGTCTTGTGAGTTACATAGCAAAAGGGGTGTTGTACTCTATTATGGATCTAGTGAGTGATGAGTAGAGGGGAACAATGTCCTCTTCTATTCTGCATGAGACACCTTTTGTGATGAGGTGTGCCACGTAGAAGGATTTCCTGACCACTGTGAGGATGTGATTATCACAGGTGTGTCCACTGTCCACCTATGACCCAAGGTCTCTTATCACACCTTCAGTGTTAAGTATACTATCACCTATGTTGTAGTTCATGGCTACAGAGTTTTTACCAAAGGGGATGACAATGCACTTTTTGGCATTGAGATTGAGGCCATGGCTTTGACACCAGGCATATGTTTCAGTGAGGCCCTTTTGTAGGATGTCCACATCTTTAGTAGTTTCAAATATGGCTCCTAGTTGCAGTCATCTGGAAACTTCATTTGCCACCGACTGTCCATGTTAAAGTTTACTTCAGGGAAGTAGATACCAAACAGGACAGGACCCAGGACTGGACCCTGTGGTACTGCACTTGTCACTGATCCAAAGTCGTACTTAGAGTCTGCTACTTTCACAGTGTGTGTTCTGTCAGTGAACCAGTTGGCAACCCATCTTGTGACATAGCAATTTATACCTAGTTTAGTGGGTTTATCTATAATTCCAGAGTGGGGGATGGTGTTGAAAGCCATGGCAAGATCTACAGAGGCTGTGTGAACCACCTTACCCTTGTCTACGGTTCTGGTGACTGCTTCAATGACGTCTATCAGGTTTAGGAGACATGATCTGACTTTTACAAACCCAACATGGTTGGAGTCCAGAATGTGGGGATTACCAATGTCTTTTTTTATAAGTCATATGATGATACATTCCATGGCCTTGCAGAGCAGGCTCATCAGGCTAATGGGGCGCTAGTTCCTGGGGTCCGTGGTGGCTACCCCCTTGTGCAGTGGGATAACCGTCTCTGTGCACCAATCAGCAGGCACAAAGCCTGCGGTGAGGCTTTGTCTGAACATGGTACATAGGTGTAGTGCCTGTTCATTCTGTAGTTTGTGTAGAACACAGCCTGGGATGTTATCTGGTCCCATGGATGCTGTGTTCCTGTCTTTGGAGAGTGTTTTTTACCTGTGCAGCCATGATGACAGCAACTTTGCAGTCTTCCGCTATAGAGATGTGCTCTTTCATGGGTGAAAGGGGGGTAAAGTTAGCACTGATCCTATCTGCCAGGATGTTGGCAATATCCGTTGGGTCTGCATATTTAGTGCCATTGATCTGTAACTCAGAGCAGATCTGAGTGTTGCCATTGAGATTCTTGACATAGCTATAGAATGCTTTGTGGTTGTCTTTAGAATCAGTGTTGATTTTGTTTTCATAACTAGTTTTGGAGGGTTTTATCAGGGATCACAGCTTCTTACTGATGTAGACCATGGAGCTCCTCCACTCATGGGATTTTACCCTCTTTTGCAACAGTTTCTTCCTTCTGTTGTCCAGTTTGTTTATGGCAGGGGAACACCAGATTGGCTTCCTTTTCTTGGAGGATAGCATCTTGGTTCTGTTTGGGATAGCACGATGCATGCAGTCATGTAAGTGATTATAAAGTGCAATTGTGAAGGATTCAGTAGTCATAACTGTATTGTCCATCTGCATGGGTGTCCTGCAGTTCAGCACTTCTGACTTAAGAAGCATGAAGTTGGCTTTGGAGACATTTTTTAACATGGTTTCCTTAATGGGGGTGTGGGTCCAGAATGTGGATATGTAGGGTAATTAGCTTATGGTCAGATGGGACCAATGAGGTGCTGACTTCAGGTGTGGAACACCAGTCATGCAGGACAAACCAAACCCCGTAACCAACACAAATAACCACAAAGTGAGCTAAATGCTACTCATTGCCAGAAGTCTCAACCTCCAGATGCACACACTTGAGGCACTTCTCATTATGGAGAATATTGATATCTGTGCAGTAACAGAAACCTAGTTCAAGGCTCCAGACAGCACACCAGCACTACCAGGATACGACTCATTCCATACCTTCCAGCATCAGAACCTGAATCATAGCACATAGGATGAGGATGTATCCATATTCATCAAGGATACCTACACCTCTCCCTACGTGCTCTCTACAGGATATGTACCCATAGAATGTTGCACAGCAACGTTCTTCACACTCCACAGGGGTGGGGCCACAAAAACCCCTTGGCATTCATGCTATATGAGCCTGATGAGTGTGTTCTGCAAGGCAATGGAGCCAATCATAATGGAAGTCAACAATACAGAGATTGGGAACCTTCACACAGTTGAGCACACCCAGTTTGGTTTTGTGAAATGCAGACCACGCCTCTTGAGCTGAGAGGATTTCTTTGACAGTTACCCAGGCTACAGATGATTGAAATGAGCTCAACACAGCCTACCTATACCTCGCTAAGGCCTTTGACACCATTCTCCAGTCAGGTATCATAGATGAACTCACCAACCTGGCCATGAATCCATACATCACAAAATGGATTGCAAACTGGCTCACAGATAGATCCCACACATTAAGAGTTGCTGGCTACATGTCAGACTCTACACCGGTAATGACTGGTGTCCGCCAGGGTTCAGTCCTGGGGTCCTTCCTGTTTGGTATAGACTTCTCAAATGTACATGCCAACACAGGAGGGTTGTGGTTGACTAAGTTTGCTGGGAACTGTAAAGTGTTTGCCATATTACAGATTCCCCAGAAGACATATATATTCTCCAGAAGGGACTCTATGAGACAGATGTGTGGTGTCAGAATCATGGCCTCAGGCTCACTGTGGAGGAATGCATAGTGATCCTCTTTGTTGAAGACAAAATACCCACAAACTACCACATAGGTGTTACCCCCTTAAAAATGACAAGGTGATAAGGGATCTGGGGACACAAGTAGATAGTCATCTTTCGTTTGACAACCATGTTGCCAAAGTGATTGGGAGATCCTATGTGGCCCACCTAATCAACAAAGGGTTTGCATCAGGATCCAAAGAGGTAATGTTGGCACTCTACTCTTACGTCATCAGGCCCATCATTGAGTACAGTGCACCATTTTGGATGTACTCGACTTAGCATATCCAGCAGCTGTAGAGACCACATAGGTACCTCACCAAGAGGATTACTGGCCTCAAACAGTTGTGTTATGCAACACAACTGGTAAAACTAAATCTGTTCTTCATTGCATACCGCCTACTCAGAGGCACACTCTGCCTATCATACAGAGCCATGTCCAACACATAACTGTTGAACATGCTCCATCTACAGATAACAACATTGAGTCGCCCTACACATTCCAGGGATATGAACCTCATCAGAACGATGAATACAACATGCTGGTGGGATAGAGTACCATCACAGACACTTGCCTTACTGTGGAACAAAGTCCCAATGTACATCAGACAGAACCCCTTGCTGACACTCTTCAATTGGAACCTTGATGAGGTGATGGGAAACAGACAATTCATGCCAGTATTAGAACTAGGCCTTGGGAGACTACCCAATGGTGTGGTGAAAGCTGCACAACTTGCATAGGCTGATGTATGCCTTCGTGGAGATAGGTTCATAGGTATGTAGTAGACTATGTGACAGGTACATGTCTACAGACAGTAGATGTGTACTTCATTGTACAGTCATGTTGTACAGCAGGCACATGGACCACATACACTGTGCCAATGGGATGTGTGCTGGGTGGGACAGTCCTGGATTGATCCCTGTCATGGTCACTCTCTTACACACATCTCTGCCCATCCATCTTTGGCTTATTATACTGTGTTCCCCATATATATATATATATATATATATATATATATATATATATATATATATAGGTAGGTAATAGGCTACCTGCCTGAAGGCATATATTAGTATGGCCAGAGTGTGCAGCTATCACTACCCATGGAGTTAGTTCCCTAGGCCTCTATGTAGTAGAGCTGATGAAGTGATCCATGGTGTGGCAGTTCAGTTTCACATACACTGATCAAGGTTCCTCTGGAAGAGTGTCAGTGAGGGACTTGGCTTAATGTCAGTTGGGAGCCTGCTCCAAAGCAAGGGAAGTCTGTGAGTTAGTAATGTATCCCACCAACATGTTCTATTTAATGTTGTGATGATGATATCCCTAGAGCGTGTGGTACAGTGAGCTTGGGTTTACTTCAGATAGCACATGTACATCAGTTCTGCATTGGACATGGACCTGTCTGTTGGGCAGAGATCTCCTGAGTAGACAGTATGCAACAGAGTACAGATTGAGTTAAATTCAGTCTTGTTGCATGGGGCAACTGTTTGAGGCCAGTAATCCTCTTGTTGAGGTACTTCAGTGGTCTTTCCAGCTGCTGAAGGTGCCTAGTCAGATTCATCACAAGTGTGTTATGGTACTCTCTGACGGGTCTGATGACTGATGAGTAGAGGGAACCCCCTTTGACCTACATGCAAAGTCATCATGCAAAGACCTTGGCAGTTTGTGGGAACACATAGCATGATTTTCTGACCACTTTGTGAATGTGTTTCTGGAAGTAGAGATGACTATCCACATGTGTCCATAGATCCCTTATCACCTCCATATTTTGGGTGTTGGCACCTATGTTGTATTTGTATGACTGTAGCTCGAGGCCATAATTTTGACACCACATCTGTCTGACTGAGACCCTTTTTAAGGATGTCTCTGTTGTCCCAAACATTGATTATGACAACTTTTTTGCAGTTATCCACAAACTTTGCAAAACATAGCCCTCGTGTGTTTGACTGCATTTCTGAAAAGTATACACCAGACAGGAGGGGTCCCAGGACTGAGCCATGGGGGACAGTAGTTGTTACCAGCTTGAACAGGAGACCACAATTCTTTCCTTGTGGAATCTATCTGTGCCAAGTTGGCAATCCATCAGATGACATACATATTTATGCACAGGTTGTTGATTTTGTGGATATGACATGTGTCTGGGATGTTGGAAAGGGGCTTTTTAAGGTCTATGTGGGACATGTGTAGCTCATTTCATTGATGTATGTCCTGGGTGACTTCCTTGAAAACAGTCTAGCAGGTTTGGGAACCATGATCTGCCCCTGACCAAACCAAAATTGGCAGGGTTGGGTGTTTGTAGGCTCCCAATAGCTCTGTTTATGAGTTCCATCATGATGGACTCCATGGCCTTGCAGATCAGGCTTAATAGGCTTATAAGACAATAGTTTCCATGGTCTGTTGTGCACCAACACTTGTGGAGTGGCCAAACGCTGCTGTAACGCATTCAACAGTTTCATATCCTGCACAGAGGGTGAGTATCAACAGACTGTTCAGGTGCAGGGTCTGTTTGTTTTGGAGTCCACATATGACACAGCTAGGGAAACCATGTCATCCCATAGACGCCATGTTTTTAGGTTTGGAAAGTGCTATTTAACCATTGTATATGTTATTTCTGGGTTTTCACAATCTCCAGGTATGATAATGGGCCATTTTGTTAGTGAGAGGGGGGTAAATATGTATGAACTTGTCTGACAAGATATTGGCAATGTCAGTCATGTACATGTATTCATTTACAGTTTGCACTGACTCAGAACATATATGAGTTTACATTGATATTTATGACATAGCGAAAGAAAGCTTCATGGCTCTCTATGGGCTCTTTGACAATATTTTTGCCAGAACATGGATTGGATAATGTTAGGAGTGCTCATTGTTTATTGATGCTACTGATCAGAGATTTATTGATCTTCTTTGAATTTTCACTTTCTTTGAACAACTTAAGTACTTGTAGTACATAGTTTGATTATGGCAGGAGTCCAATATATTATATGGGTCTGTTTTCATATAACTGTATGCGCAAGGCAGGATTGGTGAATAGTGACAAGTTTCTGGGGTAAGAACTGCAACTGCTAGATATGTGTGGCCCACTGCTGTACTCAGACATGGCCTAAGTGCGTGAGCATGCCCAGTATGACCTTTCAGTATGTTGTTGACTGACATTTGCTTCGTTTATTTAAGTGTGTGAGCATGCCCAGTATGACCTTTCAGTATGTTGCTGACTGACATTTGCTAAATTTGTTTAAGTGTGTGAGCATGCCCAGTATGGACATATATACTATATGTGTGTGAAAAATCAAGTTGTTTTTTACTTCAGGGCTCACCTTTGTGTTGTACATCGACAGGAAGCATGCTATGCCTGCAGGGCTTCCTTGAGTCACTTTGCATAGACTTATCAACATTTCTAAATACAGGGGCAACAGCTATTATTTGTACATTTCTACCCGGGGGACACACATGATTGTTACTGTGGGTGTACATAGGATGAGGGGTTCACCTGACACTTATACACATTTGCTAGGCCTGCACTGCTATGTCAGGTTCTCCATTTCAGTCTGTACTGTTGCCTATAATACTGGCTTGAGGCATACTACTGTACTACAGATCTTAGCTTCCAATTTCACGTATATTAGTTTGTGACTTCATAGCCAACCCAACCCACATCACACTGCCTGGCCTGCTGTTATCTGTCTGTATAGACCTGGGGGGAAGTTCAGAGGGCATGATACAGCATTTGTTTGTGTTTGCATTAGTCTACAATTGTCCTGCTGTATCTCTACCAGTGAAATGCTGTCATGGCTTAGTGGTTCAGTACTGTGACTATAGAGCACAGTATCCTGAGTTCGAGCCCTGTCACTGCTTTTTATTTTCCTGCTGGGCAGACCTGACTGGTTAAGGAACAGTAAAGCTGGTGTGAGCGTGTTTACCCGACTTTGCTCGACTTTGCCTGACTTTGCCCAACATTGCCCGACGTTGCGCTAGTTAGCGCGGTGTGCAGCTCCACGCAATTTTGCTTAAATATGCTAAATAGTGGTAAAATGTGCTTAGCACTGCTTTATATTGCTTAAAATAGGGCAATCATGCCATGCCTCAGGTGGTGCTGCAGGGCTGCCTATGTCGGATGCACATAGTACACTCCCTATACATGTTTGAAAACAGGTAGTGTCAAGTTAGGCATCCCTTTTATTGTATGTGCGAGTCAGAGAGAGGTGTCATTTCCAGGGTTCCTACAGAGTCAGTGTATGTGCTATGCGTTGCCTCTTTGCCAAGGCCAAGGCATACTGGGAACACCTCCTTCTGCCTACTGGGGCAGGCTCAGGTTGTTCCTCCTCCGAGTCATGCTGTGCCTGTGCAGGCCTTGGCAATGGTGGGGGGCTGTTTGGTCCTGCCCCATGCTGTTCCTGCTGCAGCTGTTTTCGCAGGATCATATTGTGTAGCATGGCACCTACCATGACAATTTGGGTACATGTAGTTGGTGAGTACTGCAAGGCTCCACCAGATGTGTCCAGGCACCGTAACCATAACTTGAGCATCCCAAACACATGCTCAATAATGTTTCTTGTTTGTGCGTGTGCCTCATTATGGAGTTCTTGTTTGGGTGTATGTGCATTTCTGATGGGTGTCATCAGCCACGGCTCCAGTGCATATCCAGCATCCCCCACTAGGTGACTGTCAGGGATGTCCCCATTGGTAAATCTCTGGTACAGCTGCGTCAGATGCCAGATGTGGGAATCGTGATAGCTTCCAGGGCAGCCAGCACACACATTCATTATTATGCCCTGGGCATCGCACACAACCTAGCAGTTGATGGAGGGGAAGCCCTTGTGGTTGATGTTGACCCTACCCCGCTCACCGGGTGGTGCTTTGATGTATATGTGCGTGCAGTCTATTGCACCCACTACCTCAGGGTATTCTGCTATTTGGTGGAAAAGACGCATATTGCTGGTCAATGCCTCACTGGAATTGGGGAAATATACGTGCTCACTGACATGTGCTGACATGGTATCCAGGAACTGGTGCAGTACCATGGATGCTGATGCCTGTGAAACCCCCATCATATCACCAGTTGGTCTCTGGAAGGTACCTGTAGCTAGTATTCATAGGCCAACACATACCTTGGTATCCACTGGGATGGGTTCCCCTCTGTTGGTTCTGTGTGGGAGGCGTGGCCAGCACAGCTCAACAATTTGCTGCAGGAGGTCTCTGTCCACTCTATAGTGCTCCACTATCTCCAGCTCATGTAGCCCCTGGTAGGTTACCCTGGGTCTGTACACTCTTCTCCATCTCCTCACTGTGGGTTGCTCAGCAGCATTCACAACATCACCACCCTCAGCATCTTGCACATGTTGGTTTATGATAGCAATAGCAGCCCCTTACATTTTGTCTGACTTAAGCTTTTTAAGTTTTCACTCTTTGTATACTGCAGTGTTGCAGACTTCTTGCGAAAAAACAGGGTAGACTGCTGTTTGCAGAGTTTAAAGTGCTGGGCTGGGCTAGTCTACTGCCTGTGTAATTGGCTGATTCTGATATATTTCACCTGGCAGCTCTGCTAGTTCTCCTTGGTTAACTTCCTACTACTTCTTTTCCTTCCCTTTCCCCTTTCTGTTTCCACAAGGGGCAGCGCCGCACAAACAAGCACACACGCGCGCACATGCTGTGTGCCCGTTTGCAAGAAATTTCAGATATATCCACGGCGTACACCTTTGGTTTCTTGTTTTCAGCTAGGACAACTGTAGACACGCCTCTTGCAATCCTGAGCAACTCAGGGCAAACACAAGCCACTGTGCCCCAGTCAGCTTACAGTCTTTCAGGCATACCCCCTCATGATGTCACCTATCTTCTACTCTACTACTCCCCTACTCCTACACTTACACTCTAGGGACATGGCTCACATGCCGGGGAAAACTGGGATTCACTATCCTTATCCTCATTTGCATAGGATTGCCTACTAATGCTTGGTTACATCTCTCACAATGAGCTCCCCCCCCCCCCCCCCTTAGCAACCACTACTCAGTGGCCATGTTGTTTTCAGCCTGCCATTCACCTGCATGGCAGAACAAGCTTTTTAGTGCAAATGCCCATTTGTGGCTATTTTTCACTTTTTTTCATTTTATTTAAAGCGTAGCACGTTTGCACGGTGCTGCGCTACGCTTAAACATCGGCGATCGAGGGTGAAAAAAACTGGATTTTAAGGATTTGCAACATTTGCAAATGCCAATGGCCTTATATTTGGCCATTGGCATGCTTCCTCAACTAGATGCATCCTTTATTTGGAGGTGTCATAGCTCTGTTTAGCTATTTGCAGAACGGTACTCCGTTACCAACGGAGTACATTTCTGCAAATAACACTACTCTTCCACGGACAGGTTAGTGTTTCCTGGATCGCAAATTTACCTCATTTTCATAGCTTTCAGCAGCAAATGAGGTAATTTGCATACCATAACACTGTCCGTACAAGAGTAGCTTTAGAAGCTCTCATGCACACCCCTGCCGGCTATTGCTGGATCACTCGGCAGACATATTGGCTGTCTGCTGTCTTACACTACTCTTAGGCTCTGTGCAAGCCTTCGTAAATCCAGCCCAATATCTTTAGATTTTAAAAAAGCCTACCAGGGAATGGAACATACTCGACATTGTTTGTGTTCCTAAATAAATGACTGTTATTTCATGTCAAGTTTTACCAGCATTGATGTGCAGTGATCATGGGATTATAAAGGTTAATTTGTTGCTAGATAATTCTACCAAGCTGAAATCTAAACCATTGTGCAGAACATTAGTAACAGATTATATGGAAGTAAAACCATCATTATGTAAAACTAATTGGAGTGATGTGTTCAATGGAAAAACTGCAGAGGGAATGTGGAAAGTTTTGAAATTGTTTGCATGCAAAAAATCAAAAATATTTAACATCAGGATCTAGGCACACAATGTCAGGAGGGTATATTTTCATAACAATAAGATACTTCATTAAGGTGAGAGACAAAATATATAAGAAATGGAAAACAGGTCAAACTACAACTTTGAAAAGAGAAATAAACAAGCTGGACAGATAAATTAAATAATGTGAGACAAGATCAAGAAAATTTTGAAAAAAAAAAATAAAGATATGGAGCATAATAGGAAACCATTTTATACATACATAAGACGTGGAAGGAGTGAAAACATACAAATTGGTAAAGTGTTTGTAGATTCTAAAATTTATTCTCAGACGCAAAATATTATAGATATATTTACAAAATCTTATACAAAGCAGTTTGACTCCAAAAAGGGTGTGATAAATTGTCCTAGTGCCTTCGAGGCAATCTCAGATACTGAAATCAAATTAGATTGTATTGAAAAAGAGCTAAGCAATCTGTATCCAAACAAAGCACAGGGTGGGAGATGGAATTACTAACAACGATGTGATATGTCAACAAGCAAGGAGGTACAAGGTCCTATCTTCTTTGCCGACTAGCTCTTCAGGTCTGGGATATAGCTGTCCAGTATCAAGTGACTCTTCAGGCACTTTACATTTCCTCAGAGCACTATTTAATGGCAGACTTTTTGAGCAGGTCTGGCACGCAAGCATACGCTTCATAAAGATGTGTTCCTGAATATTGTTCATCGATGTGGTATTCCTCAGCTGGATCTTTTTGCCTCAGCTTTAAACAGACAACTTCCTCTATTCTGTTCCAGCAGCCCAAGTCCTCTAGTGTGGAAAGTGGCCACCCTGTCTTTTCCTTGGAAGGGGATGTTTCAGTATGCCTTTATTCCCCTTCCTCTGTTACCACATGTCTTGCACAAAATCAGGCAAAAGTCTCCTAAAATCTTGCTAGTGACTCCCTTTTGGCCCATATAGCATTGGTTCCCCCTTCCTTCTTATTTGGCCAGGCGCAATCACCACAAGTTACCTCACCTGATGGATCTTCCCACACAAGACAAGGGGTCTCTTATCCATTGTCACTTGTCCACTCTTTAAATGACACTATGGTAGACAACTCAGATATTATTTGGATAAAACTAAAGTTATTTGCAAATCTGAACAGCTTTTTGTTTCCTTTCATTCCAGGTAAACAGGTCTGGCTGTTTCTAAGCAAACCATCTCTTCCTGGATTTCTAAGGCCATTTCTTTTTGTTATATTTTTATGGTAAATACCTTCCCTCATCAGTGAAGACTCCTTCTACAAGGGCTGTTACTTCCTCTGGTACTTTTTTCAAGGGGCTAGATCCTTGAGGCTGCTATTTGGTCCTCTGTTCTTTCTTTCACTAAGCACTACAAGTTGGATGTTATTTCTAGGGCCAGGGAAGGCTTTGCCAGGGCAATTCTGCAAAGGTGATATGGAAGGACATAGAACAGTTATGTAAAATCTTACCATGATAGTAGATGTCCTTTTCTTCACGGTTGCAGTATTTGTTCCCTCCCTCCTGCCCCCTCTGCTCTAGCCTGTTCCTTCTTGCCCTCCTGGCTGAAGGGCTATTCTTCTTTTTCTCCTTCTGGACACACATGCTTTTCCTTGTCCCTATGGGCATTCTGTTCCTCCTAGGGCTTTTTCAGTTCTGATTGTAAACATCTGTATGTCACCTTTATGCCCTATGCCTTACTTGGGGAGTGTACATGTGAGTTACGGTGCCTATAAGTATATAAGGATTTGGCATACTGGCCAGAAGTTGGGCTATCCTTGGCAGGAGATCCTTTAGGTAAAGAATACTGCAACAGTGAAGAAAAGGGCATTTACTGTTATGATAAGATTTTACACAACTGTGCTTTCTCTGAGAGAGCTGCTGATGCATACCTCTCAATTGTCCAGATTTTCACAGAATGTCCAGATTTTTGCCTCATATTTTTGGTTTGCACCTTATAATATTTGTGGTTTTCTGGCAAATCACGGAGGCCTGAATTCACTAAATAACGACATACATTTGAGTTTCAGACTTCATATCCTTCAGAAAAGGGATGCTAACACAAATCCTGCTATTGTAGCAACTTTGTTTATAAGGGCAATATTTAAAATCTGTTCTTATTTTTGGGCCTTTGTCTCCCCCCCCCTCATTATTTTAGACATTGTCCAATTTTCTTACACTAAGAAGTTGAGAGCTATGAGCTGATACATGGAATAGACTACCAAATTATATTAAAGCAAGCACTAGTTTAGATATTTTTAAGAACAACCTGGACACTTATTATGGGAACAACTGTTTTGGCATATTGGCAGGCTAGAAAGGCATTAATGCCTATGCTTGAAATATTTGTATGTTTGTATTTATGTATGTATGTATGTACAGGTGAGAGACAATGATGGCATGGTCATCATCCAGGGTGCCATCAGGTATGTATGTGTTTTGATCCCATAATCTCTTTTCCATCACCCTTGCAGTAAAATGTGTCCCCCCTCCCACCAGATGTGGAGATAATTTAAAAAATGTGATCTCACCTTGTTCAGTCTGCCTAGCGTAGACAAATGGACTTCAGAGATGTATGTGCCACTGAATTTTCTGAATACCTAAACCCTCTTTGGGTGCTACACATCAAAGGCATGAAAGGCTCTTCCTGCCTTAAACTCTACCTCCACAAAGAAAACAAGAACTGAGTAGACTTATGAAACCACTTTTTTGCAGGCCAGCTGTCACTGACTTCAAAGCCATTTTGAATAGCTCCTCCCTGACTGGAGTTTCCATACCTTGGTGGAGCACAAAGGGTATGTCATTTTACCTGATGTGTCTCATCCTTCTAGTTGGTAAGAACTGTCAGCCATCAGGCTATGAATGATCTCATGACAGGGATGGATAGTGACATCTGGGTTGCCAAACTGCAGGCAGCTGGGTTTTCTTTTCTTGATAGGTCCTCTCTCTGACTCATTGGTTTCATATGGTCCATGGGTGAGCATGCAGTAGGACATTGTAAGGTGATTACCCCACTTCCACAATGATGCATTGCTTGTCTGGGGGCTCAACTACACATCATTTCAGGACACACTTGATCCATTATCGTCAGTTTCACCACTGGCAACATGGTAGCAGATCGCTTTTCCAGTATGTCCCACATTCTTCTTCCTGACAGAAATAAGCAAGTATTGTGTTGGATACAATCACTAATCAACCCATGATCTGATAGGGACAAGGAAAAGCATGTGTGTCCAGAAGGAGAAAAAGAAGAATAGCCCTTCAGCCAGGAGGGCAAGAAGGAACAGGCTAGATATACCCCAAATGTTCCATAATACACCTCTTAACCAGCCTTTTAGTTTGCCCAACATACCACCTGGTTGGTGTGCACCCACATCCTATGATGTATACCACTCCACACGAGCAACAATTAAAGTTTCCCGCAGCTTTATAATTCCTTTTATTAATTCTGCTGCCATTTATATTTTTGGACCTGATAGATACTTTACGTTCTCCACATGGAAAATAACCTAAACAAATCCCATCAACATGTGGTTTTCTCATATTAAGTGACATTTAAATTCAAAACCCTACTATATGAAAATATCATCCTGCTGGGGAATAAACCATTTAAAATCTCACCCTGAAAAACAATAGGCCAAAATCTTTTGACCAACCCCTTCAAAATCTCTGAGAAATGGGAAAACTAGTTAACAAAAAAAAATCTGTCATCACTGTTTTCCATGTTCTGACTTAACCAAACCCTGATGCCATTTTCAATTTTCCTCCCATGAGTACCTGTCACTGTGGGAACCCCCTTCACCTTCATTTCTACCTTTTCTAATACATCCTCAGTATACCCTCTACTCACCAAACTGTTCCTGACATTCTCAAGTTCCTCATCCAAACTACCCTAATCAAATGTGTTATTAAAAATGCGCTTGTACTTCCCATATGGCAATGAATCCAAAGATGTGGGGGATGCATACTGTTGGCAAAAAGGAAATTGTTAACAGCAGTCTCTTTGATAAAAGACCTAAAATGTACCTCCCTATTTTTTCCAATAAAAAAATCAACATCAAGAAATTGCATTATCTCCCTGTGTGTTCTATAAGTAAAATTTAGCCCACAGCTATTTTCATGCAATCTTTCCATAATGAATGTGCCAGTAAAGGCTTAGAAAACTGAAACTAAAAAGTGATGGTCATTACAAAATATGTAATTGAAATACTGGCATGTTCTTAAGGAGTAATTTGTGTACATCCCATGGGCTTCCACTACAGAAGGTTTAGGGTATTGCACAATGAAGACTTTAGCTTTGTTGGGTCTTTCTTGTAATTTTTAATAAATTGTTTGGGTGTGTGACTTTTTTACCTTTTGGTTTGGTTTATATCTATATCTATCTATTACACACACACACACACACACACACACACACACACACACACACACACACACACACACACACACATACACACACAAATAATTTTCTTATTCAGTAGTTTGTACCCCATCTCCTAAAATGTATTCACTCCATTCTTGCTGAAAAAGAAAACAATTTGATGTGTATGGCTGAGTTTTGTGTATTATCTTTCAGGGTCTAGCATTATACCTATATAACACTGCTACTGGGATCACATCACTTCTTATGACCATTTTCCCTGCTGCTGCTCTAGCACAGTATTTACTTTATGACCCATATGTCTGTCTCACAGCATTTAAATTATACCTTGCAAAATGTATATACAGGATACCCTCTTTACAATGCCTAACTGCTACTGCATATGTTTTACTATTTCAGGATCTGTTATTATTAAAATAGTTGAGATGTCACTTGCTTATGTGCTATTTAACTATTTGCTGACATATATAGTATTAGCTGTTCAGGTAAGTAAATAACACTTGAAGTAGAAATGCCTAGCTAAGTATTTTTAAATGATATGAAATGCAAATGGAAGGATACAAGCATAGGATAAGATGAAAGGAGCAGTGTAGCCTGAGGTAAGGTTATGCAGGAAAGAAGCTCAGGATATGTGGCAGTAATTTGGCTCAGGAAGTTTTGAAATAATAGATGTAGTGTAGGCAGAAGAAAGGAGAACTCCTGGATACAATATGGGAAACTAAGATGGGAGCAGGCAAGTATGGAGCCATGATTTTGGATCTGTATTCTAGCCTGTACACCATCAGTCTGAAGCAATCCCTGCCAAGTATAGCACTCCCTCATTCACTATCCCAAGCAGTATGTGCCTCTGGAGCACATACTTTATCAATGATGTTATTTTTGTGCAGTAGATCTGGCAGCAAATAAAAAAAGAAAATTGCAGGCTGATGGAGGGGGTCCCAGCTACAACTGCTCAGGTGGGATTCCACAAAATGAATCTTTAAAAGAACATATTCTAGAACATGGGATATTATCAGAGCCAGGCTACAGGGTCAATTAAGTCAAGTGAGAAAAGGCAGACAGGGATTGGACTGAAGGGTAAAGGCTAAAAAAGTAGTGCCCATTGTGTGGAAATGACGAAGTTAAGATCAGCAGGAGTTGATGGGATGGAAAGAGAAGAGTGAGGTGCAGTAGGAGGAGGCAAACTGAGGGGAGTAAAGAAGAGTTGGAGCCAGTGGTAAACAGGACTGCATAGGGCTATAGGAGCAGTATAGGAGATATGGGGAAGGATCAGTTGCAGCATGGAAAAGGACTTTGTCTGGAACAATAACGGGTAAGTGAAACTGAGGTAATACCAGAACTATAGCTAGATAATATAGCACTTTGTGTTATACCCTGATCTGATGCCCTGCTCCAAATCAGATTCCTGCCCAGATCACTGCCCACTAAGCTCTTCAATTAAAAAGCAAAAAAAAAAAAAATGTTTGGCTATTACAAACTAATTGCTGAATTTATAACAAACAGCTTGCTGCATCATTCCACACATGAAGATCTGAAGTGCTTCAGTGTATTTCTGTACCGACATTCATGCCAGTACAGAAACGGGCATTTCCTGTTCATCCCCCTAACACCTCATGCCTTGGGCAGCTGCCTCCTTTACACCACCCTTGCTATACATCTGGGCAACTGAAGGGGGATGTTGATTATAACAGCAGTAATATGGGGTAGCAAATGAAGAAAACAAGAGGTAGGGCTGAGAGAAATAAAGTATTTCGTTCATTGGATTGTCAGTGATCAAGGTGATTAAGATTCTTGGCAGGAGGACAGGCATGACCAGGTTATACTGAAACCAGTACATATTAGAAGGCTGCAATGACTTGCCAGAGGAAGCAGCAGAAGTAAGAAGATGCATGGCCAGGGAGGCAGAATCATAATCAGATCATAATCAGATGGGGCTGAGGGAGGATAATGGGCCAGGGTTCCCCTCAGCGATACCAATATATCATTTATTGGCTGTCTCTCCCTAATTACCATAAAGCACTGTACAAACCTGTTAGAGTGCATATGATTTTCATCTTTACTTTTACAATGATCACATAGATTGTTTAATTTAAAACTTTTATTTCAAAGTTACAACAAAAACACTGCCAGCCATTTGGTAAACAAAACAAAAACTCTCACACTGAAAACAGACTTAACATGAGCAGCAAATTCTTGTCCCTTGAAAATCACATTAATTGAACATGCATCTGTAAAGCCATTAAAATACAAGGGATCACTAATCAGCAGCTATGTGATAGGTACAGGAATTTAAAAGACAACGTGTAAAGTATTTGCTAATAGCCTGGTATAGCCCACTGGACACAACTGTCCCTTTTCAGGGACAGCTCAGGAGGGACCACTGCCTGGTGAAGTCCATTAGTCAGAGTCACACAGAGACAGACAGAGGCTGATAGAATCAAACCCTGCAGTACACCAAGCAAGGTGTTAACAGCTCACAACATTATGCATTTGGATTAAGTGCCAGACAGAATGTTGTAGTTTAATGCAGTGAATTTCACATCTATATGTCTGCAAAAAAAAAACAAGCTAAATTAAAAATGTATTCATAGTTAAAATATTAACATAATTTATAGACATCTTACTTTCCAGCTTATTCACAACCAAATAGTCAACACACCATCAGCAGTCAACTAAACAAGGAAACCAAGGATTGTACCCAAAGAACATGGCTCATATAATGATGCTCATTTTTCTGTAACTGATTCCTTCCTTTAATACACAAGTACTCTGGGATGCAGGAAACAAGTACTTAAACACACACACACGCACACACACACACACACACACACACACACACACACACACACACACACACACACACACACACATCATTTTCTTATTCAGTAGTTTGTACCCCATCTCCTAAAACATATTCACTCCATTCTTGCTGACAAAGAAAACAATTTGAAGTTTATAAAAAACAAAAAAAACAAAGAAACACACCAAGCCAGCAGGAATTATAGTTAGACCAGGTCTGATGAAGTTTGCTTATAAAGTAAATGAAAGCGCTAACTATAATTCCTGCTGGCTTGGTGTGTTTCTTTGGTTTTTTGTTTTTTATTAGTTTGTGTTCTTCTTTGGCTTATTAATTTGAAATTTATGGCTGAGTTTTGTGTATTATCTTTTAGGGTCCAACATTATACCCATGAAACACTGCTACTGGGATTACATCAGTTCTTATTATCATTTATCCTACTACCCTAGCACAGTATTTACTTTATGACATATATAGGTTCATAGGTAGGTACTAGGCTATTAGCTCTAGGGCCTAAATAAGCCTAACCAAAAAGGTACCCTGGCTTTTGCCACCCAAGAAAAGTATTTTCCTGTGCCCCTGTCGAGCAGAGCCACAGAAGTGATCCCTGGGGTGAATTTCCTATTTCCCATCCAATCATCAAGATTTTTCATGAAGAGTGCTAATGAGGAGCTCTGTTTGACATAGATAGGTAGTCTGTTCCAGAGTATGGGAAGTCTCTGGGACAGGAATCTATCCCTTCAGCATGTTCTGTTTATTGTGGTGGCAAGGTTTAGGTCCCTAGAGCGTGTAGCTTGGAGGGATTGGGATTTCTTTAAGTGGAGCATGTCTAACAGCTCTGGGTTTGACATAACTTTGTATGTTAGGCAGAGATCGCCTCTGAGTAGGTGATATATGACAGAGTAAAGCTGGAGATTTTTTAGATGGCCTGCGTAGGGCATCTGTTTGAGGCCAGTAATCCTCTTTGTGAGGTATTTCTGTGGCCTTTCCAGTTGTTGTAGATGTCTTGTGAGGTACATACCAAAAGGGGCGTTGTACTCTATAATGTGTCTAATGACTGATAAGTAGAGGGGAACAATGACCTCTTCTTTTCTGGATGAGAAACCTTTTGTGATGAGGTGAGCCACGTAGAAGGATTTCCTGACCACTGTAGTGATATGATTATTAAAGGAGAGATTACTGTCCACCTATGTCCCAAGGTCTCTTATCACACTTTTGGTGTTAGGTAGACTACCACTTGTGTGGTAGTTCATGGGTACAGAGTTTTTAGCAAAGTGGATGACAATACACTTTTTGGCATTGAGCTTCAGGCCATGGATTTGACACCAGGCATATGTCTCAGTGAGGACCTTTTGTAGTATGTCCACATCGTTAAAAGTTTCAATTATGGCTCCTAGTTTGCAGTCATCTGCAAACTTTGTTAGCCAAAGACCTTCTGTGTTAGCCTATACTTCAGAGAAGTAGATACCAAACAGGAGAGGACCCAGGACTTAACCCTGTGGTACTCCACTTGTCATTGGTCTGAAGTCAGATTTGGAGTCTGCTACTTTCACAGTGTGGGTTCTGTCCATGAGCCAATTGGCAACCCATCTTGTGACATAGGGAATTATACCTAGTTTAGTGAGCTTATCTATAATTCCAGAGTGGGGGATGGTGTCAAAAGCCTTGGTGAGATCTAGATAAGCTGCGTGAACCACCTTACCCTCATATGTGGCTTTGGTGTCTGCTTCAAAGAAGTCAATCAGGTTTAGGAGACATGATCTGCCTTTTACAAACCCAAACTGGGTAGGGTCCAGAATTTGAAGATTACCAATGTCTTTGTTTATGAGTTCCATGATGATACGTTCCATGGCCTTGCAGACCAGGCTCATCAAGCTAATGGTGTGGTAGTTCCCAGGGTCTGTTGTGGCTCCCCCTTTGTGGAGTGGGATAACCGTCATGGTGCACCATTCAGTGGGCACAAAGCCTGAGGTGAGGCTATGATTGAACATGGTACTTAGGCAGGGTGCCAGTTCATTCTGTAGTTCATGTAGAACTCAGCCTGGGATATTGTCAGGTCCCATGGATGCTGTGTTCTTGGCTTTGGAGAATGTATTTTTTACCTGTGCCGCCGTGATTACAGGAACTTTGCATTCTTCTGGTATAGAGATGGGCCCTGTAGGAGGCGAGAGGGGGGTAAAGTAGGCACTGAACCTATCTGCTAGGATGTTGGCAATATCAGTTGGTTCTGTATATTTAGTGCCATTGTGCTGTAACTCAGAGCAGATCTGAGTGTTGCCATTGAGATTCTTGACATAGCTACATAATGTTTTGTGGTTGTCTTTAGAGTCAGTGGCAATTTTATTTTCGTAACTAGCTTTGGAGGATTTAATGAGGGATCTCAGCTTCTTACCGAAGTTGACCAGGGAGTTCCTCCAGTAATGGGATTTTACTCTTTTTTACAACAGTTTCTTTCTTCTGTTGTAGAGTTTGTTTATGGCAGAGGACCACCAGATTAGCTTCCTTTTTTTGGAGGATAGCATCTTGGTTCCATTAGGGATAGTGTGATCCATGCACTTGTGTAAGTGCTTATAAAGTGCATTTGTGTAGGATTCAGCAGTCGTAACTCTATTGTCCATCTGCATGGGTGTCATGAAGTTTGCCACTTCTGTCTTAAGAAGTGTGAAGTTGGCTTTGGAGAAGTTTTTTTATGGTGGTTTTCTTAATTGGGGGTGGGGTGGGATGTGGATGTCTAGGGTGATTAGCTTGTGGTCGGATCTGACCAACGAAGAATAGACCTCTGGTGTGGAACACCAGTTGCACATGTTGGTAATGACCAGGTCTAGGATATTGCTGCCCCTGGTAGGGGTGTGAATAAGTTGATCCAAGGCGTTGGAATTTATGAATTCCAGAAAATGTTGAGCAAAAGAGTTGGTACATGAGCAGTTTTCCCAGTTAATGGTGGGGTAGTGGAAATCGCCCATTATTAGGATGTTGGGTTGTGCCCTAATACTTTCCAGTGTATCAAGAAATGAGGAATGGGAATCCTGGGGCATGGTGGGGGGTCTGTAGCAAGCTACAATTTGGATTGCAGTCTTGCCCAGAGTTAGTTGCACTTGGATCATCTCAGATGCATTATGCTGTGCAACTAGCCTGGAGGTGTGGATATCCTTAATGAACATGGACACGCCTCCACCTTTAGTGCTTTGTTCCGGGTTAGGTGGCCAAAATGTGTGGTATGAATTATAGCCTGATAACACAGGGGTGCTCTCTGGAGCTTTGAACCAGGTCTCTATCACTGCACAGATGTTGATGTTCTCCATTTTAATAAGTGCCTCGAGTGAGTGCATTGTGAGGTTTAAACTTCTAGCATTGAGTAGCATTACCCTCAGATTTTGCTTGTTTGTACCTGTTGTGGTGGTGAATTTGTCATTTGAACCTTGCCTAAAAAAGGCACTATAGGGGTGGCAAGAGCCTTTGCCAGTATCTGGAATCCCAAGGGTGACAGGTGCAGGCCATCTTTGGCAAAGCATTGTGGTCTGTCGATCATGTTGTCCCAGGCAGACAAATACTGGATCCCCTTAGAATGACACCAGAAGCTTAGCCAATTGTTGAAGTCAATCATTTTGTCCTTCTACTGTGGTATCATTCTGGATGATGGCAGGATGCTACTCAGGGTTAGGGTCATACCTGCCTGGGCTTCAAGATTGGAGAGCTCCTCCATGTCTCTTTTCATGTAGTCCAGGGAGGTACATCTCAGGTTATTCACACCAACATGGACAATGACAGTGTCATATTTTACTTGTTGTGGAGTGACCTGAGTGCGTGCATTATGTGGCAGATCCTGGCACCTGACAGGCAGCTGACAGTAACTTTCTCCTTGTTTAGCCTGGTGAGTGGAACATCAGTGTGCCTGACTCTAGAGTCACCTATGACTAGAGTGTTGGGTACGTTGTTATGCCTTATGGGCTGTGGTTGAGTGGCACACTGAGTTTGTAGGCTATGTGTCATTTGGGTTGTGTTGGGGGGTGAAGTTTGCTTGTGTTTCTGCTTTGGAGGTCCCTGATGCTTGGGCAGGTTATTATTGAGAGCCTCTGTGAATGTAGGTGTGTGTTTTGTGTTTCTATGTGTGTGTTTTGGCGGTGTAGGTTTTGAGGGACTATGTGATGAATGTGGTGTGGTGCAAGTGTTTACCTTCTCCTCTTGACTGTCTAGTCCAGTCTTGGGTGAAGAGAACTTTGCTTCCAGTTTGGCTATATAAGTGCATTTGCAGCTTATTTAGTGCTTACAATGAGTTCTGAACAAGTGCTGAGTTCAAAAAAACAGATTTGAGGGCTGAAATTGGAAAACTGAAACAAAATTAAGCTAGAAGGCTTCTCTCCAACACAGAAAGGCTTGGGGGCTCAGAAGCCTACAAACAGTCTAGACCACTTACAGGAAAGGCAGGAAACAAGCTTTTTTTTTTCTTTTTTCTTTCCCAGATGCTCTCTTTATACACAGTAGGAGTGCCTGAAATCAGAATATGATCTCACTGCAATCAGTTGAGTGAGCAAATGAGATGGGCCCAGAAAGAGTATCTAAACAGAAATTTACAAGAGGGCGGGCAGTGTCAAAGCCACCAATATTAACACCAAAACAAAACCAGGGAGGGTGGGTGGAGAACTAACTGAAAAAACAGAGGCAGAACTTCCAGTTCAGTTAATATTCAATGCAACACAAATAAATCAATTAAAATGCTGTATTATTTGAAAAAAGTGCAGATAAAAGGCACTTAAATTCTCTTATACATCCAGTTGAATACAGCTAGATCTTAGCCGGCCAAAGCTCAGGTTTTAAGCAGAAAATATTCTAAAATGTACCACTTAAATAGGCATTAACAGGATATCAATGAATGAGACTACCCCCAACTGCAATTACTGTCTATGCAGGAATTCTAACAGGCAAAAAAATCTAGCAAACACTAACTGAAAAAACAGAGCCAAAACTTCCAGTTCAGTTAATATTCAATGCAACACAAATAAATCAATTAAAATGCTGAATTATTTGAAAAAAGTGCAGATAAAAGGTACTTAAATTCTCTTATATGTCCAGTTGAATACAGCTAGATCTTTGCCGGCCAAAGCTCAGGTTTTAAGCAGAAAATATTCCAAAATGTACCACTTAAATAGGCATTAACAGGATATCAATGAATGAGACTAACCCCTACTGCAATTACTGTCTATGCAGGATTTTAACAGGCAATACATTCTAGCAAACATTAAATGAAAAAAAAACAGAGTCAAAACTTCCTGTCTGTGTCACAGCATGCAAATTATACCTTGCAAAATGTCTGCACTTTTACAGAAAGTTTTTTGTGTGTGTATGTGTGTGTGTTTGAGTGTGTCTGGTGTCTGACAAAATTAGACATTCAATGCTTTTTTGTTGTTTATTGTTTGTTTTGCTACTTAAAGAGCTATAAATTTGTAGAACAGCATATACAGAATACCCTGTTTACAATGCCTAACTGCTGCTGCATATGTTTTACTATTTCTGGATCTGTTATAATAGTTCAGATGTCACTTGCTTATCTGCTATTTAAATATTTGCTGACATGTGTAGTATTAGCTGTTTAGGTAAGTAAAAAGCACTTGAAGTAGAAATGTCTAGCTAAATATTTTTAAATTATATGAAATGCAAATGGAAAGATCCAAGCATAGGATAAGATGAAAGGAGCAGTGTAGCATGAGGTAAGGTTATGCAGGAACTTAAACACACACACACACACACACACACACACACACACACACACACACACACACACACACACACACACACACTGATCAACTGAAACCCCTTTTATAACTGTGTGCACCTCAGATGTTACCTTTTTACTAAATGAAAGAAGAAACAATAAAATTATGACCTACAAGTACAGTTCATCTTGCTCCTTTGAGAACCATACAATGCAACTCATTGTACTACCATGCCCTTCAAACCTCTTAGCTGAAGAATAAGAGAAAAACACCCAAAATCAGAAATAGATTTTAAACATTGCTCTTACCTACCTATAAAGTTGATAATAAAACAGGTCTTGCATTAGAAAAGGTTGGAATTCAAAAATAAAAACAAAAAACAAACCTTCCCTGTACTGTTTTTCTTCATTCCTAGTTAGAGGCCAGCAGAGGTGGTCAAACCCATAGTTGGTATGCTACTGTAGGTGCCGCTGGATTCTGGACTTCCTTCATGATGCCTTTCTGTGCTGTTCAGTCCATGGCAATGTTTTAGCCTTCCTGTAGGTCAAGTTGTCAACTTCTTAGATGCTCTTCAACCTGTTTAACCCACATCTTCTTTGGTGCAAATTTGTGAACTCTCCAGTTCATGGGGAGCTCTCTCCATAATAGTTTGTATGGAAAGTGGCGGGTGCCCATCCTGCACATGTGTCCAAACCAGCTGAGCCTCCTGTTCTGGATCTGTTTGCTGGACATTGGCTGCTGATCACATCTGGTCTGGATGCTCTTGTTTCTAATGCAATCACAAAGTGAGATTCCTAAAATTTGGTACAGGCATCACATTTGGAAAACCTCGAGCTTGTTCAGGTCTGGCTTCAGGAGGATCCACATTTCCCATCCTTAAAGGAGAATTGACAAGATCAGTGCCTGGAAAGGTGAATCTTGGTAGTGAGATAGAGATGTTTGTCCTCTTACATAGACACCACTTGAGTGAGGCAAATGCTGTGGTGGCTTATTTAACCCTGCTATGGACTTCAGCTGTTGATGCCACCTTCTTCTCCTGGACCAGCGAATCCAGATATTTGAGTTCTTGCATTTGTTTGATCTGAACTCCCCCTAGGTGGGGTGTGGCTTTTGACCTGTCTATTACTATCACTTTGGTCTTGTCTGCATTTATCTGTAGGCCATACAACTAGGCAATATGGGCAATGTCGTAGAGGATATCTTTGACCTCAGCATCACTGTACATGAAAATGGCACTGTCATCAGTGAACATCAGGTCAGTCACAGAATGAGCTTCATTGTACTGGAGTCTGCTCCTACCCTCAAATACTCTCCTCATGGTGATGTCCACTACTATGTTGAACAGCAGTGGAGAGACCATGTCCCCTTGATGGACTGCAGTGTTGATGGTAAACTCTTTGCAAAATCTTAATCACTGCAGTGTCAGAGTTATGACTCACTGGATCTGGAACATTGACCATCCAACCACCTACAGCTGATGAAACCTTGATGGTGTACTACTCTGTCAATGAGAAATGAGAGTCTGGCTTTAGGGTTATGGTGGATAGCTGGGCTGCAAGAAGCATAACTGCTTTCCAACCAATATTGGATTGCCTAGCAGTGCCCACAATCGATGATACCATGAAGACTGACATTCATTCCATCTATGCACCTACCAAGATGAGTCCATATCCAGTCAGGATTAACTTCTACAACCAGCTCCAATACATGCTGGATTCGATCCCATAGACTGAGATGATCATCTTGGCTGAAGACTTTAATGTCCACATCGGTGAGGATAGGTCTGGTTGGGAAGGAATGATGGGTAGATTTGGGCATGGGAATGTGAATGATCCTTTGCTGCAGCAAATGATCTCATTGTGGAAAATAACCATTTCCAGCATCCCCACAAACACCAGCTCAAATGGCAAAACCCATCTGGTGAGGACTCTGCCATTTTAGACTACATCCTGGTCAACTCTCACTTCTGATCAGTGCTCAAAGTTATCCATGATATGCAAGGACCTGACTGTGGCTCTGATCATTACCTAATCCATGCTGTGGTACAGCTTCACTTACAATGTGCAAAGCACAAGTCACCTCCATCAACCAACCTGGACTGGAAGCAACTGATGGCCCAATCCACAAACAGGAGTTCCAAATCTCACTGTCAAACCGGTTTGCGGCATTTGCCCAAATGGAGGACATGGATGAAGCAGAAAAGCAGATATCAAATGCTATCATGGAATATGCCAAATCACTATGCCCACCCATCTGCTGCCAAAACAACAATGATTGTTGATGAGTGCCTGGATCTCATAGCCCAACAGAAGCAGGTGAAGCTGTTCAACTACGAACAATACCAGCAGTTCACTCAAGAAGTTTGCCAGAGGCTGAATGCAGAAAGGGAAGCATATTGGACCCTGGTGGTAGCCAACTTTGAGGAGGCAGCATCCAGACACAAGCACTACAGATAAAAAGGGACAGATTATTTGACTGCTGGAAATACATTTTGGAGATATGATTAACTGTAATGAGGAAAGACCTCATTATCTACTAATTTGCATGCCTCTGAATTGCTTGATGTTACTGCTAGTGCTAATCAACACTTTCCTAAGGTAGAAAAACAAGTAAACAGTGACAATACTTCACCAAACCAAAAGATAAATAGGCACAAAAAGTTGCAAGATAAAAGAACTTGATAATTTATTTGTAAAAATAATGAAATAAACATGTGAGCGTTTTCATTTAACAAATGTAAATTTCATCAGACAAATGAATAAAATCAATCTGATTTAAATAGTACACTCTACTTTTGGATTGGATGAAACTACTGACATTGTCTCAAGAAAATTAACCCCTCATGCCCCATAATAAATAGAAGTTCTCAAACATATATATATATATATATATATATATATATATATATATAAAAATTCTAAACATTTGTAATTGTGCCAAACTGTTGTACATAAATCATAAACCTTAAATAATGTGTAAATGAATAAATAAATGAATAAATACATACATGTTGTTCTTAATGCTTCTAAGATATACAGAATACACATCTTCTTATAAATGTTGCAAAAAATGTATATATATATATTTATATCTATATGGGTCTACTACTGAAGATCGAAATTACACTATTTCGAAATCCGATAGTAGATGCCCACTAATGCGAAAGTGCACTTTCGTGAACACCACTAGAACGAACGGGCAATGTCCTCCACTGTGGTGCAGTTGTCACGGACCTTAGGGTTAGGGCTTGGGTTATGGATAGTGGATAGCCCTACTAGGTATCCACTATCCTTAACCCAAGCCCTAACCCTAAGGTCTGTAATCATTCGCTCAAGTGGTGTTTGCGAAAGTGCACTTTCGGTGAAGTGCACTTTCGCGTAACCGTGGGTCTACTGTTTATTTAAAAAAAACGTGAGTTTTCGATTATATACAGTAGACCCATATATATATATATATATATATATATATATATATATATATACATATATATAAACTATCCCAGTAAAAGAGTCTCCTGCCTGAAAAGGACGCTACGCTGAGAACAGTACCCCTGTACACAAGTCTCTGAAGTCAGACTAGCAAATTAATAAGGCAGACCCCCTCATTCTATCCCAGTAAAAGAATATCCTCCCTGAAAAGGACGCTACCCTGAGAACTGTATCCCTGTACACAAGTTTCTGAAGTCCAACCAGCAAATTAATAAGGTTAATACCTTATGCTGTAGTATTAAAAATTCCTATGACATGTATAATGCTGACCTGGGTCTAAAGGCACCTTTTAGGCTATCTCCCACAGTTAATTGGCTCCCTCCATGCTGTATAAATTAACTAGTTTGCCCTAGTATCTTATTACCTAAATCTAGCATAATTACCCTGAATACTGTACGTTTAATCTACTTCCCCTCATATTTAGTCCTGAAAATTATACCCTGCAGCTCAAAATATCCTGCAAATGTATAAAATATGGCTATAACATAGTGCATAACTTGTTGCAAAAATACAATTAATTTAAACTTACAGCCAGAAGTTAGTTTAACATAGTTCAACATATATTCCCTGTATCCATACATATCAAAGTCTTGGGAAATATTTGGAGTCAGTGTTAGCTCCCAAACTCCTCCCTAACTCACTACGTACATGAGGTTTCTAATACAGCACCAGAAACCGCCATTTTTAAATATCCTGTGCTTCCTGACCTGGTTGTCAGCCTGCCTTTATAGCCTGGTATGTTATTTTTCTCCAAAATTTGCTTAAAATATGCAAAACCTCTGACTTTCAGCTAATTCAACTACAAACAGTGTGTAATGTGCACAGACCTTTTTTTAGTGCATTTTTGGCAAATTAGATAGTAATTCGTACACACTAAGGCACTGTAACAAAGCTCCATGTGCTTTAACTGCAAGTGTTACGATGGATTTTTGTATAGAACTACTGTAGTGAAATCTGCTGTGTTAGTTAATTTAGTTAGCTTATATCCGAACTGCTTACTGATTGCATAAACATAGCCTGATTTAGCTAATTGCACATGTAAAATGTGTTTCTAAATGTGAATCGAAGCAGTCAACTGTTGTCCTGTACTTTCTTTTACACAATACAGTATCGGATAATGAAACGGCTTTGTGCACAAGATTGCATAATCAGTTACTGCTTTATAGTGTGCCCGTAATTATATTTATGCAGGTAGTGCTTCTTTTTAAGCTAAAACAACTGTAGAATCGCATATTTTCACTGCTTGCAGACTCATACATGTAAATTAAGCAGATACTGTCCCTCGTAGCTATACGGGGCTCCTGATTTACTGTATATGTTTGAAATCAAGTGAATGTGAACATGCCTGCTTGTTAGAAATTAAGTGAATGTGAATATGCCTGCTTGTTAGAAATTAAGTGATTGTGAATATGCCTGCTTGCTTGGTGTTTAGTTGTGTGTGCTGATAAGGTTCTCATTCCTACTACTTTTTGATTCTAGGCAGAACCCCTCAAACTATCCCAGTAAAAGAGTCTCCTGCCTGAAAAGGACGCTACCCTGAGAACAGTACCCCTGTACACAAGTCTCTGAAGTCCGACCAGCAAATTAATAAGGTTAATACCTTATGCTGTACTATTAAAAATTTCTATGAAGTGTATAATGCCGACCTGGGTCTAAAGGTACCTCTTAGGCTATCCCCCACAGTTAATTGGCTCCCTCCATGCTGTATAAATTAACTAGTTTGCCCTAGTATCTTATTACCTAAATCTAACATAATTACCCTGAATACTGTAATTTTAATCTACTTCCCCTCATATTTAGCCCTGAAAATTACACCCTGCAGCTCAAAATATCCTTCAAGTGTATAAAATTTGGCTATAACATAGTGCATAACTTGTTGCAAAAATACAACTAATTTAAACTTTCAGCCCTATATCTTCAGCCGTCTCTGATTTTACAACTTGACGCTAATTTTGCCTCTTATGTGCCATGTCCCTGGTAAATTACAGATGATTATAGTCAGTCAATAATGCCAGATATTTAAGTTTTACTTCTTATTGTTCAGTAAATGCTTTATGATGCAATACCTGTTGTTCTATTAACTTTTTAAAGTAACTTAGAGTAATATTTAAAAAGTGGCCCCGGTGTCTTGTGCCCCCCTCAGTATTACAGGTTTTATTTCTTATTCATAATTTTTTTGGTCCCCTCAGACATCACAGTACTGACTCTATCCCCAGTCCCTACATCCATGCCGGATCTACCATCCGTCCTCATACCATCTCAGACTATGGCAATATTTTCTGGGCTGGTCATGGATCTTAAGGGTGTCCTGAATGCTCAAGTATCTGTGCTTCTGTCCAGGACGAGGTCTTTTTTAATGCCCTACCCACTCTCCTCCATGCTCATTGACTATGTCCAAGGCCAACTCTCTCTGTGGACTATGCCTTCCCTTATGAAGCATAAGCACCAAGCGTCCTCCCTCCCAGATAGCTTGCAGCTTCACTCTTAAGGAAGAATATTGTTTTTCCCATTCCTTACCAGTTCATCATATGCCTGAGCTCCAAATCTAACCTGCATTGGCTGGGCTGTAGTCAGGGCCTTGTCCCTCTACTCCACCAGAGAGGCTAGGCTTTGTTCCTTATTCTTGAGAGAGAGAGACAGACAGAGACAGAGAGAGAAAGGTTAGAGGCATAGTAGCCACTCCCCCAACACACACACACACACACACACACACACACACACACACACACACACACACACACACACACACACACACACACACAAACACACTCTCATAGACAGTCCCCCTACACAAACACACACCATACATAAGACACACTTCTCCCACCTGATTGCACTCAATGACACATTCACCCACGCACAGAAACACACACGTGTGCATTTGCTCTCTTACTCTACCTCTCCCAAACTAGCCCCTCAGCTGCAACCACCCAGACAGACAGACAGAAACACACACACATGCACAGAGACAGACATGCACAGACAGACCTGAGATCACTTGAACCTCTGCAGAAATGCATACACTCTGCCACATACACACACACTGTCTTAACCCCAACTACTGGTTCTCTGCTAATCTCCCTGACATTTATATATCTGCAATGTGGTCGCTTCCATTAGATATAATGTTTGAACGTGGCCTTTTCCGCATGTTAATTAATAGGACTAGTCATGCTAATTTATTCACCTGAGCAATTCCCTGAATCACTTGGATGCGTAAATCCATTCCTACAAACATTTCTGGTGGAGATGATATGGCTTATTAGTACAGGTTGCTATCCTGGCAAGCCATAGAAAAAGCCTAATGAAGTGATTCTGCGACACATAAAATTACTGCAGTAAGTCTGTATATGAATCAGAAAGTGCTACCTCCAGTTGATTTCCAGCCATGTCAGGGATTACCAGTATGGTAGCCCTTTCTGAATCCTGGTCAACCATTTACTGAAGGGTATGAGGTCTGAAACTGGCAAGTTTGTTATTATTTAGTGACCACAATCCAAAACACTTTACCAGAAAGTTACACATTTTACTAGGAAGAGACCACAAATATGAAGAAAAATCAGTGACAGATTGAAGAACTATGCCCTCTGTATGCACGCAGGTGCACGCGCGCACACACACACACACACACACACACACACACACACATACATATTCACACACAGATGTGACCATCAATTACAGCCACTTGTATGACTGTACACCTCACATATCTGCTTCAGATGAATTGAATGAACAAATACCTAAATAATGAGCTAGACTTTTATATTTCAGCTTGCTGCTGTGATAATAACTTATTGCACCCCATTGCCCTTCCAATCTATTAGCTCAAGAATCAGAAACAAAGACTCAAATTCAGAAACAGATTTTAAATATAGCTTTTATATACTTAGAAAGTTGCTAGGATAACAAGTTTTTGTTTGCAAATATTTTCTGAAGGATGTGAAGACTGAGACACATGTTTGTCATTGTGACTACAGTCCACAGTATTTTAAGAGAAAGCCTCGGATTTTATAAATAGCAAACCACAAATATGAAGAGAAATCATGGACATTTGAAAAGTATGCCAAACACACCCTGCAGCACACACACCAGGCCAGCCTTAGGCTGACTGAGCCTAGGATGCTACTTAGCCAGGGGTGCATCTCTAATTTTTTAATTGCACTTAAACAGCCATGACTGCAGCACCCTCCTAGCTTATTTTCCATGCATTATTGCTGATGTCATTTAGAACTAAAACAACAGATCACATTTGAGGCTCTATGAGATTCTGTGACTCTTTCTTTAGATCATGGTGGCTGGTAGTCACTAGAACATCCCGAAACTTTGATGGATAGTAATGACAAGCAACAGCATTGGGAGTAGTGTGTGTTTGGTGGCATTGAGAGGGTCTGTAGAGTGTCTGAAAGGGATGTCTGGGTTTGGTTTCTAGACATTAAGGTTTTTTTTTTGTTTTGATCCTGTCAGGAAACCTAGTATTACCTCTTAACTCTGATTTTGCAGAATGCCCAGATTTTATTACATACTTTTGCCTATTCCCTCATAAAAAGTTTTTTTTTCTTTAAAGCACTGATGATATCGATCATCATTCAATAATTCTATTTTCATACTTCATATTTTTTCAAAAATGCATGTTGATGCAAAACCCGTGTTTGTATTAACTCTCAAACATAGTTCTCAGCTGCCCCTCACATTGCAAAACATCTCTAATTTTGCCTTCTGTTTTTGCCCTGCACCTTACAAAGTTTTTGATTTTCTGGCAAATCACTGTGGATTGCAGTCACTCAGAAATGACAGACATTAAAGTTTACTACTTATTCTTCAGAAAATGCATGCTGATGCAAACCCTTCTATTCTTTTATTTTTCTAAGTGACTCAGATTAATATTTAAAAGTTGTCCCTGATTCTAGACCTTTGTCCACCTATTATCTTTGGCTTTTTCTTAATTCTTAACCAGAGGTTGAGAGGTATGCTTCCAGATTTCACCGGAAAGTTTTGGTCTGTTCTTCATAAAAGTGTAATTTTCTGGAACACTGATGAGAGTTTCAGTATTGGAAATAATGACATACATTTGAGTTTCAGACTTTATATCCTTCAGAAATGCATGATAATGCAAAACATTTTGTATGACATATGAAAATGAAAACTTGAAATTTCTGTGACACCTTTATTTATTTTTTATTAGGAATATGATATTTGAGTTGTTCACAAAGTAGCTGTAATTACTGGGTCTGTCTGTGGAGGAAAACCACTGTCTGCTGTTTGCTTATTATTCTGGCTTTGCAGGACTAATGTGATTTGTGTGAATCAGCTTGGTATACATTAATGTGTGCTTATTGTTTGTGAGGAACAAAGATGAAAAGCCTTATATGGTTATCAAGTTACATTACAAATAGTTGTCTGAAGTGGGCATAGATGTTGAAATAACAAGGTGGGGTGGGGGCAGTCATTGGATGAAAATAAATGACCGTCTTGTCATTTATTTAGTTTAAAGAGTAACCAATCAGCTTTATAGGACTAATGTGCATTCCTGTGAAGTAAGATGGAATACTTTACTGTGTATTTTTGTGACAATAACTTAAGTATACTACTGTGACTGTTAGAACATTTTTTAACTCAGTTGGACCCTTGAAATGTACACAGTCAGTAAAGTGCCAAGAACTGATGTGTACAGAGACCATCTGTGGATAAAGATGATTTGCGTGTGCTGTTTTGATCCCTGTTAAAAACAGTCACAGATCTAGCATGGCAGAAGTAGTGTCATAATGTACTGTATTTACTGAAATCATTGTAACCCTATTATTATATGATTGTGTGTGTTGGGGTGGGTTGCAGTG
This sequence comes from Protopterus annectens, assembly GCF_019279795.1. NCBI lineage: Eukaryota > Metazoa > Chordata > Ceratodontiformes > Protopteridae > Protopterus > Protopterus annectens. The sequence continues at coordinate 282,466,783 of NC_056737.1, forward strand.
AATTTAAGAGAAACAAGTTAGCTGTAGTTTCATTCACTTTCCATAACAAATATTAGCATTGCATATGATATGTGGCTATATTTGGTAGTTTGACAAGAGCAGCATGTGTGTGAAAATAACTGTTCTTTGGCACAGTGATTAGCACTGCCATTTCATAATGCATGGGTCTGGTTGAGTTTTTGGCTGTAGCTTCTTCTGTATGGAATTTCCCAGCCCTCCCTGTCTTTGTGTAGATTTATCCTTATCCTTTGTATTTCTCAGACACCTCAAGACATGGCATAGGTGAATTTGCATTCATCCAATTTTTCCTGTTAGTAAGTGTGGAGCTTGCATATGTGCTTGTGCATCTTGTGATAGACTTGGTTTGTAATGGACAGTTTGTTTTCAATGATTGTAGACAAAATAATATCACCAGTTTTTATCTGTGGGCACATACACATACATAATTCTTTTTGGCAGCAATAAAAAAAAAATAACAAGTCATCTTTCAAAAATAACTCATAAAATGTATCACAGAAAATCCAAGTCCTCAGATCTTCTGACAGCCTGATGGCCCCCAGATTTTGAAATGAATTTACTAGAAGCCTTTCCCTTGAATCATACCTAGTATAAATCTAGCCAAAATGAAAGATGTAGAAAGGTCTGTGTAAGTTTTATGGGAGGTTGAAGATGGTGTGGCCGTTATCTCATTGCTTTTACTCACAATCAGACTTCAAAGGTATGGATTGGAAAATGCTATATCTTTTCTTGGGTCTTGCAACACTGTGGCCATTATTTCTTTAACATTGCTCACAAATCTCGGAGGTGTGCACAGAAGGCCAATACACTTGTCCATGGTCAGACTACTGTCTAGGAGTAACAAAATGGAATGGATTACTGTGACTACTATTTTTTTTTCACATTCCTCACAATCAAACATTAGATGTGTATACAGGTGGCCATCTTTTGTGGGAAGGAGTATGGAGGCATGCTGTTCATATATGGTTGACAGCATGTAGAAATATGTTCCTATATATATATATATATATATATATATATATATATATATATATATATATATATATATATATATATATATATATATATATATATATATATATATATATATACACACACATGTATATGCATGTATATATGTAGATATGTATGTGGTTACTTTATGTTTTCACTTTACTCCCAATATAACACCAAAGGAATACAGACATACTTTTGTGGGAAGAGATGAGGTAGGGAAGTAGGTACTATTCTTAGATATGATTTATATATCTTTATATATCTTTGCAAGCAATTGTACTTATCAATTTATTTTAAACTGCTGTTTTGTCAACTTTGAACATTAACATTTGAATGCAACTTATTTATTCTGTAAAACAAGTTGGAAAAAATCTCTTAAATGTACCTCAGGGCATCTAAGCCCCATGTTTTCTGGAGCCCTAGTTGCTCCTGACCCCTGGTTTCATTTTATTATTCTATAGGCAGTCTTTAATTCCATTATTTCTTTCCCAGGCATTACAGTAGCTTCTTGGCCAGTTAGGGTATGTTCAAAATTGAAGAATTAGACAATTTCTTTTTCTATCATTTTTGTTTGTGCCACTATTGGATGAAAATATTGTATAAAAATGCTCTACAATGCATCTCACAGCATTTCTAATCCCCTGGCTACTGAGGGCTTAGTGGCCTTCAGACCCTCAAAGCGATTTAGGTATTTACTCCACAATAATTACCTTACTGTTTTGGCCAGTTAACTTGTGTTGGAAAAATGCAGGAAAAAGCTGAAGAGTAGGACAAAATGTGAGATAAGGAAATACAATGTAATCTGGATGTTGTGTGAAGTCCAAAGTTGGGAGGGTGGGAGAACTAGTGAGATGACACCAAGAGATGTATGCAAGGAAGGAGCAGGGGCACTTGGGGAGGGGGCATGGAGCCCTTTGTCTCTGGATCCATTTCACCTATATCCAGCCCTGTTCAATCTTATTGTATTTCCTGTTAGCCCATCTGCAGCTCCCAGGAGATGCTTCTTTGGTTGTTTGCAATGTAGAGATTATGGCTTCAAGGCAATTAAGGATATGTATGTTGCCTGATCTAAAGTAGTCCATTAGTCAGTGGATGGCTGGGGGACTGCAGAGGGATATGGCATAGATAGAGGAGGTGGGGCTGGGTAATGTGAAGGTTATAATAGCTTGGGCCCCCAACATGTCCTAAATGTGGCCTCATAGTTGTTAATATTGGTCCTGCACGTGCACGCACACACACACACACACACACACACACACACACACACACACACACACACACACACACACACACACACACACACAACACGTAATCATCAATTAAAGCCATTTATGACAGCACACATCAGATATCTGTTTGAGATCAAGAGGATGAACAAATACATAAATAATGGCTCAGAAATATATCTCTGCTCACTGCTGTTAGACCTAGTCTAATGTGACCCATTTGCCACTCTCATCTGCCTTCTCATCTTCTTACCTCAAGTATCACAGATAAAGACCCCAAATAAGAATCAATATTTAAATATTTCTCTTATACACATAGAAAGTTGCTAAAATAACATGCTTTGCATTAAAATGAATTCTCTGAAGAATACAATGTCTAAAACATACATGCCTGTTGTTATTTAGAGGCTGCAATCCAAAACAATTTGTCAGAAAGCCCCAAACTTTAGAAGGAATTGAGCCAAGTACCTTTCAACTCCTTTGTTCAAGAATTCTTGACAAAGCCAAAAATAATATGTGGGATAAAGGCCCCAAATGGGATGAATTGAAGTGTTATTATTTTTTTTTCATATTATCTATTTGCTAACTGAGCAAATCCACTGAACCAAGTGTCCCTTTTCATCTCAAAGCATACCTCTCAACCTCTTAGTGCAAGAAATCTTAATAAAGCCTGACAAAATGGGGGGACAGAGGCCCAATAATAGGGACGCATTTTAAATATCATTACTTAGTGACTTCAATCCTCAGATCATTGCAGTGATTTGCGAGAAAATGACAAATTTTATGAGGAACAGACCAAAAGATGAGCCCACAATCTGGACATTCTGTAAAGTATGGCAAGTTAGGCAGGCAAACTGAGGTGGAAGGAATCAAACCCTGCACTTCTGACTGCAGGAAGAGTTTCATTAACAAACAAGAATCTTAAGGGCCAGGCAAATTTCATCTAAAAAGTTAACAGAACAACAGGTGTTGCATGGACATGTATTTTTTGAACAATAAGCATTATGCCCCTCTAATGACTTGTGTTTTTGGCTGACTGTAATCCTCAGTGAATTACCAGAAAATATGAGATCAAATCAGGGATGTTCTGTTACAGACACACACACACACACACACACACACACACACATACACACACACACACACACACACACACACACACACACACACACACACACACACACACACACACACACACTCAATCCTCAGCGAATTACCAGAAAATATGAGATCAAATCAGGGATGTTCTGTTACAGACACACACACACACACACACACACACACACACACACACACACACACACACGCACACACGCTGCACCTGCACGCACACACACACACACACACACACACACACACACACACACACACACACACACACACACACACACACACACACACACACACACACGTCTGTAAAAAACAATGTACTGCAATGCATAATTACTTAGAGATCCAAACTAAACATAACAATGTCTTCAGCACTATATGGTACCAGCTTTATCAAAAAGACTGTACTAGTACAGTTTTGTCCACTACTCATCTATTTTGACTGAGACAAGCTACAGGAAGTCTGCTTCTCATTGGACCTACATTTCAGTCAATGAAAGAGAAGAAGGTTGGAGCTGTCACACACCCAAACAGAGCATCCAAATAAAGACAGGTAATCATTGTTGAGCGATGAGTGGAGCATTTTTATTTTACATTTACAAGGCTCCCTAGCTAGCATTGGATCCCGGACAGCTCTATACATTAGCTTGTGTTTGATCTGGTCCTAGAAGATGGAAGAGACATGCTAGGATAGCTGGTTGTTGTAGCATTTTCAGCTGTGTTACCTGTGTGAGTATGTGAACCACACAGGAAAAGAAGAGATTAGGGAGTGACAGTGGCCAAGAGAGAAAAGCTTGGGAGATTTAAAGTGATGGTGGAAGGTTCACAGAAAAAAACAGCTCACTGTCAAATTCATCTTAGCCCACAAGACAGAGTGAGAAAGATACGTGTCAGTTATATCTTAAAGTTAAGAAAAGGGTTTTGTCACATATACAGAAAAAGGAATTAGGTGCTTATATAAATAAAAGTCCAGGAGCACAAAAGCAATCAAGCGTACAGCCGGTGAATAAATGAAAAAGAGAAATTTATTTGGTAAGCGCTTTCGGCTGTGTAGTTCCAGCCTTCATCAGACAACTTCAAATTTCTAATACACCCTTTTATAGGATATGCTTAATCATTAATTAATCAATTATGACATTAAAAACCGCCTAATGGCTTATTTTTGTAACATTTACATTGAAAACCATATAACTCACAAAATGTTTAATACATCACTATGGGCCAGATTCAGGAAGCCTCCGTGTAAGAGTTATAACTCTTACACGGAGGCTGCAGTGAAACTGTGTGATGTCAGCATGTCATGCATATGCATGAGGTGCATAAGGCATGCTGAATCACACTAGTAACTCTTACACGGTCCGTGTAAGAGAGTAGGGGGCGTGCCTGTAGGCTAAGCCCTGCAAGCGGACACGCCCCCAGAAGACTAGAATGGCTGAAAGTAAACAGCCACGAGAGAGGCCATGGAAATGTGCATAAACACACTACACAACACATGCCCCGATAGACCATCACTGTATAAAGTGAAGAGATGTAATAAAACTAAATTAAAACCTTTTTTTTTTTTAAAACCCCGTAAATGTTTGCTACTGTGTGTGCCCGTGTGCGCGGGTGTGCTACTAGCGCAATCACAGTTAGCAATCAGTGGAAAAGGATATAAGAACTAAATATGCAAAGTAAGCCAAGAAGTAATAGCTTAGCGGTAGAGTTGCCGGCCTGAGTAGGCAGGCAGGGTTCGAGCCCCCACAACAACCTTTTTTTTTTTTTGTAAATAAGCACTAAAAAGCCCCCTGACAGTATTGTACACATGTAAATGTATTCCCTTTTGTAAAATGGAATGAAACGGAGCATATATTCTGAAGTAACACAATAACAAAAATAGTCAGAAATGTACTGATAGGTAAGCTGCTGTGAGACGGAGTGCCCGTAGCTGAGTAGTGTTTAAAAAGCTGCAAACTGCGTGCCTGTTGCTAGGCATCGGTTTAACAGAGTGAAACTGTTTGCAACTAGCTGTGCTTAGCTGAACATGTGTGTCACTAGCCAATTAAGGTTTATCCCAGCGCACACCGTTTGCGCGGCGCTCCCACAAGCTAACTGCCAGTGCGCATGCGTTAGCTCCGCGCAAACGAGCGCAGACCTGGTTTTAAGTTCTTAAAAGTGCTTTTGGCATGTTTGATTGACAGGTCTCAACTCATTTCTGTCAGGAAAATCAAAAAGCAGTTGCCAGATTCGAACCCAGGATACCATGCACTAGAGTCAAGGTACTAAACCACTAAGCCATGACAGCAATACCTAGAAATGCAGAAATAGCATATATATGGGATAAAATCCAGAATGGAGCATGATAAAGCATTTTCAGTGAAGTAGATACAATTCCAAAACGGCCAATCAGAGAAATGTGCGGAAAATCGGCATATATAAGCCCCATAGGCGGGAATACACAGCAGAAACGATTGTAGATCAGAGCTGCAGTCAGAATGAGTGGAGTAGGTGAGGGACGTTGCTTTCGAGCACAGCGTTGGGGCGTTGAGGAGTCCAGATGCATGGTCTGGCTCCTTGTCCACCATCACGAGGCCCAACTCATGCAGGGCCAGGTCTCATGGGGAGCATATAGGGCAGAGGCATGGGACCAGTTGGCTCGTGATCTGACCAGTGCTACTGGCATTCCACGCACTGGTGAGCAGGTCCGTCACCACCATGCGGACTTGAAACGACGCAAGCAAGACCAGTTGTCGAATGGATCCAGGAGGCCCGGGATATGCCCAACGCCCACTACTGAGTAAGTTACATTTTACTTATGTATGTAAGGATTTCAACTAGCTGATACCATGGAGATGTGTAGTCCAATATTACTTCTTTTGTATTACAGCTGCAGGTGTCCGCTCTTGAATCGCGAGATGCATGCCCGTAGGCTGGTGCGGATGCGCCACCGTGCAGGTTAGTAACCCCACCCAGTACTTGTAAATAAATATTATACTGTAGCATGTATCAGAACACTGCAGTGTATTGATTAAAAGTAATATAATGTGCAAGCAAGATTTGAAAGTCTGCAGGTATGGCTGCAACAAGTTCATCAGTATGCAAGTGTAACTGGAAATATAATTGATAGAATTAAACAGTGCTGTCATACAGATGTCCCACCATTAATTAAATATAGTGTAACCTGCAGTAGTCTCAAGAGTACAGCTTCAGAATCTGAGGTAGTCACATGTGAGATATATCCCTGTTGAAATGCTGAATCATGACAGAAGTGAGGCTGTTGGAAAGTGTTTGAATCACCACTAGTCTAACATGTGAACAAAGCCTAGAAGTAGCAACCTGAACTGTGAATTTGCAGGAAGTGTGAGACTGACAGAAAGGGTCATGTATGAATAAATAAAGTAGTAATAACCCCGGAATATATTAGCCCCAGTGTGTTTCTACAGAACTAAATGCATGTGGGAAGTACAACTTAATATACCAAACTGATTTCAGTGTGTCAGAATCTGGAATGTCTAGCCAAATGCTGTATATGGTGATCACAGTAAACAATTTGCAGATAGAATGAATGATTATCTGACAGACTAAACAGCCATAGTTGTCCCCTGTCCTGTCATCAAAGTGTAGCAGGATGATGTATCTGATCAGATTCAAAATAAGTAGGATAGTGATGTATTTGTAACAGGTGTAGCTTGACAGTCAAATAAAATTTATTTTGAAACATCAGCCTCAACTTAATTGTGTACCTATTATAAATGTAAATCAATGTGTAACATATGAATGTGTCATCACTTTCTATCTCCCCAACCCTATAATTCCATATAACAACACCCACTAAATAATGGTATGTGAACATTTCATTAATCATGGACATTTGTCCGTTTCAAAAATATATGCATGTCTGTTCGTGCATGTGCCCTGTTCATACCTGAAAATCTGATGGCCTGTTGCCATTAATCAACCCTGCATGTTGTTTGACTGTGTATTTCTGTTCAAATAATGCATGTGATATTGATATGCCCCTTGTTCAATGGTGTTAATATCTGGGTGTTTGTTTGATGGGAATACCAATGCATGCTGTTACAACTAATCTGAATGGAATACAATGCCACTAACCCGAACTAACATAACTACTCACAAACCTAGAACGCTTGGGAAGGCAGGTCCCAGCGGACCCACCTCTCCCACCTCAGCTGGTGACTGCACCTGGCACTAGTGCCCAGGCGGACCCCTCCGGTGGCCCTGTGCCACCTTCGGGTGGAAGCGCTGCAGGGGATGGGGCCCATCCCCTCTGCAAGTGTGGCCGGAGGGTTCGTCCACTCACCCTCCGCGGTGTCCGGTCTGTGGTGCGAAGGGAGATCCAAGACACTGTTCTTGGGCCCCTACGCCAGCTCGAGGCTCGTGTGGCACAGCTAATGGCCCCGGCCGTTGCCCCGCCTACACAGCCCCCAGCACAGCCCCGTCCTGGGCTGTGAAGGAACAGTGGCAACTGCCTATGGGTGGGGATATCAGTTCCACTGTTGCCATCTGTGGGCTCATGCATCTTGGAAATCCCAACCTCCGTCCCGTCAATTGTGTAACCCCCACGTGTGTCATACACCGCCCCTGTATGCGTCTTGTCTGTCTTGTCTGTTAACCTACCCAACCTACCTCCCCAGCTATACCGACTTCCTTCACCTGACATACCACTCTCACCTGAAAAAAAAAAAGAAAGGGCACTCTGTACCCACAAAAAAATTACGCCCCATACATAGCTGTCCATGTCGCACACATGCCTGCTTGACATTGAAACAGTTAATTACAATTGGCTCTACAACAACTATTAATGTTGTCCTGACACCTCTCTCAGGGGTGAAAGGTTTCTAATGTCTCACCAAAATACATGGAAATGCACAGCTGTTGCTGCCAAAGACACGGGCATCTATGGGCCTTACCTACATCCCTCCTGCAAATCCCACGCTTGTTTCCCTACTGTCTTACCCTCTTTGTGACCCCTTTTCACCACTATCCTGTCACCCCTTTTCTTTTCTTTCAAAGAAATTAGCTGGTGTAAGCTTGTGTTAGCGGAGCTCACCGCCAGTCGCATCGTGAGCTCAGCAAAGCGCAGACCTGGTTTAAAGTGCTTAAAAGTGCCTTTATGGCACTTTGATTGACAGGTCCTGTACTCAGTTTGAAAGTTTGCTAAGAAAAATAAATTCCCACTGTCAGTCTCGAACCCAGGACCGTGGTAACATTAGTCTGCATGACCTACCACTAAGCCATGCCTGCTTTACAAGAACACACTGCTAAAATAAATATAACATGTAATAGTAGGAATCAGTATAAAGGCAATATAGGAGATGTACTATCTAAAGCATGTCAGGTAGGGTTTTAATGGCCAAATTACTGGATTCCCATACTAGTTCAGTGTGAACAGAAACAGCCCTGCTACCTGTTAGCTTGTACATAATAATGTAAGGTAATGTACATATGTGAAGGTATGTATATCTACACATACATATATATAAATATATATTAATACATATGAAATATAGTCGTAGGTCTCAGTAGCCATACACACTCACTACAGGAAACAGTGAACATAATTGCAGCAACCTGAATCTGCAACACAGCCTGACCCCTGTGTGACCTACTTACCCTTCTAACTGCTTAAAGGTGGCCTCAGCACTTTGATTGACAAGTCCTGTACTCAGTTTGAAAGTTTGCAAAGTAAAATAAATTCCCACTGTCAGTCTCAAACCCAGGACCTTGGTAACAGTAGTCTGTATGACCTACGACTAAGCCATGCCTGCTTTGCAAGAACACAGTGCTAAAATAAATATAACATGTAATAGTAGGAATCAGTATAAAGGCAATATAGGAGATGTACTATCCAAAGCATGTCAGGTAGAGTTTTAATGGCCAAATTACTGGATTCCCATACTAGTTCAGTGTGAACAGAAACAGCCCTGCTACCTGTTAGCTTGTACATAATAATGTAAGGTAATGTACATATGTGAAGGTATGTATATCTACACATACATATATATAAATATATATTAATACATATGAAATATAGTTGTAGGTCTCAGTAGCCATACACACTCACTACAGGAAATAGTGAAGATATATGCAGCAACCAGAATCTGCAACACAGCCTGGCTCCTGTGAGACCTACTAAGCCCTTTAACTGCTTAAAGGTGCCTCCAGCACTTTGATTGATAGGCCCTATACTCAACTCAAAAGCAGAATATGAGCATACTAGTAGGCCCTACCACAAGACCATTGTAACACTAGTCTGTATGACCTACCACTAAGCCATGACTCTCATACAGGAATATAGTGCTAAATAAGTGGAACACGTAATAGTATGAATGAAGATAAAGGCAATATAGTATGTCTACTACCCAAAGCATGTCATGCAGACTTTTATAGTCCCAATTACTGGGTTCCCATACTAGTGTAGTGTTACCAGAAACAGCCCTGCTAATTGTTAGCTTGTACCCAATAATGTCAACTAATATACATATATGAAAGTATGTATATGTACACAGATATATATATAAATATATATATTTATATAGCAATACATATGACATATAGTTGTAGGTGTCAGTATGCATACACACTCACTATAGGGAACAGGCAAGATAAATGCAGCAACCTGAATCTACAACACAGCATGAAGCATGGTAGATGTACTAACCTTCACACTCACAAAACACTGTCAACAGCATACCAGCATGGTCCACGCCCTACAATCTGAAAGGGCAACGCCTATCTCACATACCCTTTTATAGCAGTGTCCTGAAATCACAGTGAGACATGCAATCAGTACACACCCAGCTGCATGCAATTAGCAAATGCTGCCTTACAATTGGTGCAGAGGCCATCACATGGACCTATGCAGATACCTACAAAAGCAATGAGTACCCACACTACACTCATGCAATACATTCATTGCACAAAACCGACAGAGAAAGAGAGAGAGACAGAGAGAGAACAAAACAGAACAAAACAGAAATAAAGACAGCCAGCAGCAAAACCAGCAGCAGCAGCAAACTTCAAGCAGCACCAGTGACACACCAACAGCTGCCACAAACACAGGTAATGCAAAGTAGCAGGTTAATCCTGTGTATACTGTGACACCTCCAAATGTATCATAGTTCACTATCTATAGGTATGTCCATGAGATAGGTTGTGTGTACATAGTCATGGAATATAAACATATGTAATATTGTTGTACATGTGGGCCATAACTAACACTTCCATAGCTTAGAACACAAGGCCAGTTGTGCATATGATGCAGTAGTTCCCAGGGTCAGTAGAGGTTCCTCCTCATTGGTGTGGGACCACTGTGTATGTATGGCACTGTTCAGGTACATATCCTGTAGTATGGCCAGGGATTAATATCAGTCTGTCATGTGGTGCTATGTCCTCCAGGGGTGAATGTAGCACACATCCAGGGATACCATTTCGTAACAGTGATGATATGTGTTCTGCAATGATGAGGGTGGCTCTCACCTGGACATGTGAGAGGATAGGGAGGTTACAGTCATCTGGGATAACTAATAACACGTGTGTAGGACAATGGGGGTACCTGCACCTAAACTGTCTGCAACAATGTTGGCAATATCTGTGCATTTGGTGAATGTGAAGCATCTTAACACTGCAGACAACAGATGCCTTCCCGTCATGTGAATCTGCCCTGTGCTGCAGTAGCCTCCTACTATTGTTATACAATATGCCTGTATCTGTAGTCCACTGGACAGGATTAATAAGTGGTGTGCAGTTGTTCTGGGTTAGATAACTGTGTGCATAGTACATGCAGTATGTGGGATGTCTGTGGTACGCATATGCAAAGGTGCTGGCGGTGTGTGTTGTGGCTTCCACTGGCCCAGTGGGCTGCATGGATAGCATCACTGTCATAACTACTGAATAACTGTGTAATAACATGCATACATAGCAAGGTAGTGTACTGTGCTTGTGGTGTTGTTCAGATATGTATATCCAGGCTGAGTAATGTGTGTCCACATCACAGGGTTGGATGGCAGCACACATCCAGTATGTATGGATGAACACCCAGAATGTGTCAGACGTGTCACCTGTGCAGAAGTATCTGGCCATTACCTGTGCATCCCCACAACACACACACATGCAACATATGGCAGATGTACTATAGCAGTACACACATGTTCATAGGTTCATACTAGGCTATCTGCCCGAGGGCATTTACAAGCCTAGCCCATCGTTTTGTGGCTTACGCCATCCCTTTAGTATGGGGAACCATACCCATTATTTTGCTGTGCCTCTGTCGAGCAGTGACACGGAGGTAATCCCTGGGGTATATCTGCGATCTCCCATCCATTGGTCAAGATTTCTCTTGAACAAGGCTAGCGAGGTGCTCTGCCTCACATATACCATGATTTTGTTCCACAGCATAGGGAGTCTTTGGGTGATGAATCTATCCCTCCAGCATGTCCTATTAATAGCCGTGTCAAGGTTTAAGTCTCCCGCCCTTGTGGCTCTGATGGATCTAGGTTTTTTAGGTGAAGCATATTCATCAAATCTGGGTTTGACATGGCCTTGTATGTTGGGCAAAGGTCACCTCTGAGCAAGCGGTGGCGACTGAATAGAACATACATGGACATGCTGGAGGCAAATTCCTAACTGAGAGGCTCCCTTCACTCTGTAATGAGCTCAAACAGTTGAGAATGAACAGTTCATAGGTTCATACTAGGCTATTTGCCCTAGGGCATTGGTAAGCCTAGTAGAATGTGTTTGTCTTTTGCCACCCAATCACATCTTATGCTGCTATGCCCTTGTCCGACTTTAGTATACTTTGCCTCTGTCTAACAGCGACATAGAAGTGATACCTGGGGTACAACTATGATCTCCATCCACTCATCCAGATTCCTATGGAAGAGAGTCAATGAGGGACTCTGCCTAACCAGTAGTGTGAGCTCATTCAAAGTGAAGGGAGCCTCTCGGTTAGGAATATGCCCCTCCAGCATGTCCATGTATGTCAGTGCTGAGGTCCAGCTCTCCTGAGCATGTGGCTGTATGGGACTCTGATTGCCTGAGGTGCATCACGTTCATTACTGCTAGGTAGGACATGGCTGTATATGGCATGCACAGATTGCCTCTGAACAGGCAGTATGCCACTGAGTCCAGCTGGATTCACTTTACCTGGGCAGCATATGACATCTGTGTGAGCCATTGCATCCCCTTGATGATGTACTGTTGTCCTGTACCAGTTGCTGTAGGTGTCTGGTTAGGTACATCCCAAAAGGTGCATTGTATGCAATTATAGGCCTGATGATGGATGAGTACAGAGGCACAATGACCTCCCCTGCCATACATGTGAATCAGTCATGATTAGCTGGGCTATATAACATGTCTGTCAATCCACGTTGGCCATGTGGTAGACAAATGACAGACCGCTACCATGTTTCTTCCCCAGGTCCCCAACTACGTCTTCTGTACTCAATGGCCTAACACTTATGTTGTACTGTGCCACCAATGTCGAGGTGGGAATCTGCATTGAATACTGATACTCCCCCTCCCTTGTTCAAGTGTTGTGGCCGACAAGAATGGTAACAGCTATAACGTGGTAGTACTGGTGTGCTCCTGTGAAACCTGAAACAGGTTCATGTTACTGCACAGATATCGATGTCCAGAATGCTAGGTAGGGTTTTGGGTGCGTGCATCCTTGGGTCTAGACGTCCAGTGTTGAGTAGCATCACTCTTACTTCCTCATCCTTTGTGATACAAATGGATGTGGGTTTGCCTTATGAGCCTTGCCTAATACAGGCACTATGGGTGTAGCAGGAGGCTCCGCCAAATGTCAATAGGACTGTGGTGACAGGTGCAAGCTGTCCCTAGCAAAGCATACCACCCCAAGATGGCAGGCATTGGCACACCTGTGAATGACACCAGTATGTCAGTCAATTGTTGGAAGGGATCATCGTGCCTTGATATTGTGGCATTGTTCTAGGTGAGGGTAGGATGCTACTCAAGGTCAGGGTCAAACTGTCTCGGGCCACGTGCTCAGAGAGCTCTGTAATGTCTCATGTCATGTAGTCCAGGGAGGAATGTGTCAGGCCATTCACAGCAGCATGGACATTGACTGAGTCATACCTGTACCTGCCTTGGGGTTACCTGACTGTTTGTGTTATGTGGCAGTTCATAGTGCCTGACAGGCTGCACACCATGACCCTCACCTCGTTAAGCCTGGTGAACGTGATGTGAGTGTGCCTGATGATAGAGGCACCTAGTACAGGTGTATGAGGTGTGTTGTTAACTGTTAATGGCTGTGAGTGTTCAGCACATTGGCTTTGTGTGATATGTGTTGCACATGTTCGTTTATGTGGTAGTGGTTGCCTGGATGTCTGCTTAGGAGGTCTCTGCTGCATAGGCAGAGCTGTGGTCTGAGCCTACAAGTATGATCATGTGTGATCATGTGTTAGGTCCGCTGTTGTGGTAGGTCTACATGAGACTGGAAGTGTAGTGAGTGATCCCCTTTGCCACGTGACTGGTTATGGCGGTATTGACTAGACAGAGCCTAGCCTCCAGTCTGGTATATGGTTGCATCACTCACATGAGTTTGAATTTGTTGTTAGGAGGAGGGGGTTGTCTGTGTACATGCATCTGTTCTAACATTGTCTCTGGAGTACCACACTCACCAGCTGGACTGAGGAGGGAACTGACAACTGACCTCTGGACATGCTAGAATACTATTGTGAACTCTGTAATCACTAATGATTGAAAACAAGGTCCAGTGGGGAGTGAGGGTGTACTGACATTACCTACAACTGCTGACTGATATAAAAGCGTCAGTGAGCAAATGCCAGGTAACCTAAGTGCAATGTGTCACAATGAAGTAAATGCAACAATGACAAGCAGTCACTTGCTGTCATGTGTAACATGGAAGTACGTACAGTAAGCAATGCAGATAACAGTAGTGAGTCACAGATGTGTTGCAAAGATGTGTACTATGTGGATGTAGCATACCAGTGAAATAACAAGCTAACAGATAACAAGCATATAAACAAAGGTAGATGCAGGAGGCCTGGATGTAGTGTTTGCTACAACAAACAAGGTGTAGCAATGTCAGTAAGATACAGCTCAGATATGCAGGCACTATAAACCTGAAACCAGATGTCCCCAGCTATGAATGGCAGAGTACAGCCTATTGTCACACATGGGTGCAGACCACAAACCTCGTTAATGTTAAATAACTGGCCTGAAGGCCAACTGCCCATACCAGAAGTAATACACTTGTACAATGGGCCCACAATCAGCAGTTCCCAACTTCAATGGATGAAAGATATGTGTCCTGCCACCACAGTGCTTGCCACCAACCTCTCTAATGTAAAACAACTGGTCTGAAGGCCAAGTACTTAGTACAAATGACATAGAATGATAGCTACACTGTAATCAGGTTTTAACCAATCAGTAATAAGTAGAAGTTAACACTACCTGTATAGAATGTGTACCATGTATTGTTGAGATACTATGCTGATAACCTGTTTGTGTACCTTTCCAGATAGACATGGCACCTAAACGGAATCCTGCCTACTCTGCTGCAGAGGATGGCGTGATCCACCAGAGCCTGGTGCGTGACTATGCCATCCTGTTCTCACGCACCACCCAGAATCAGCAGGAGAGGTCTGCACTGTGGCAAAACCTTGTTAGCAGGATAAATGATGTTGGCATGCATGATAGGACATATGAGCAGGTGAGACATCACTGCAGTGATTTGATAAGAAATGTCCGCCAGCGTGCTGCAGATATCCGCAGGCAACAGGCTGCCACAGGTGGGGGGGGTGGCCACACATCCCCCCCTCACCAGACAGGAGGGGCTACTGCTAAGTGTTGTGGATCCAGCCCCAGAACAACAACAACCATCATGCATCCTGATGGAGGTTGGATCCACACAGCAGCAAGACAGCGAGCGTGCAGGTAAGATGCCATATTCATTTATTGTTATTACTTTTACATTTGTTGACCCAGATAGTCTAGCTGGATATAAGTTCATTTTCAGTAGAGGCCTGTGGAGAAAAGCTCCACACATAATGTAATAAAGGCAGACAGACAAGTTGTCATTACAGACAGCCAACATAATAGAATTGTACACCAGCCTGTTAATTAAATCAACATACATGTAAGGAAGTCAAACAGTTTAGAGTCATACACAATGTACCGTTGGTTTCAAAGCAATCCTACCTAAAGCATAATGGTTATGCAATAAGGCAAAAGCCATATACATAATAGTTAGGGCTCAGAAGGGT
Organism: Protopterus annectens; assembly: GCF_019279795.1. Lineage (NCBI taxonomy): Eukaryota > Metazoa > Chordata > Ceratodontiformes > Protopteridae > Protopterus > Protopterus annectens. Next base: position 282,482,381 of record NC_056737.1, read on the forward strand.
AGAGAAGTAGAAGGAGTATGACAGATACAATGATATGGAAGAGGCAGGAGTCAAGAAGGGAAGTGAGGAAAAGAAGGAAGACAGTCAAGAGGAGGTGGGAGGGATGGGAGAAGTAGGTCAGAGCATAGAAGGACATCAAGGTGAAAGAAACAGGGTAGAAGCTAGTTTCTATGCACAATGAGGGGTTAAAGGTGAAGAGAGGGTAGGGAGAGGGACGTTAGCCTGGACTCCAAGAAGAACAAAGCCAGTGGGTTTGGAAGTACAGTTTGAGTTGACGTTTGAAGAGAGGTAAGGGTGAGATTAGAGTTAACTCCTGGTATGTACATATGACTGTTCTGTACGCTGTTACTTCATGCACGCATAAGGTGTGCATGTGGTATGTATCTGTCATCATGATATATATACAGACATGATGTGCAGCTGATGTGTATAAGGGAACTAGTGTACTACTGTACTGTATCATGTGCAAAATGAATGGCACACATGTGCCCACTGACATTACTCTCTTCACACTTCCAGGTCCCTCCCATGTAGCAATGAGGCAGGCCATACATGCTGGTGAGTCTTTTTAAAATTATCTGTAAAACAATTTATAAAACTAGGAAGAATAGTGTAACTCTGTAGTAGACATGCTGGTGACTGTGTTCACAATAACTGTAATTGACAGGTAGTAAATTGAGTAGTGTAACACGGTACTGATGTGTGTGTTTACTGTGGGGTGTGCATGTGTGCAAGTGTGCCTGTGCCCAAGTGTGCATGTGTGTTAGTGTCCATGAGTGCATGTGTCCATTTCTGAATGTGTGCATTAGTATTGAAGTGCATCTCTTTCAAATATGTATTGAGACTGTAATCTGTGTTCCATGTTTTCCTCCGTAGGTTCTGGTGCTGCTCTGGTGACCTGCAGCAGGGAACCTGAATCTTGTGCCCCAGGTACTGATGATGATGAAATGTCTGTAATGGTGCAGGAAGGTGTGTCTGGGTCCGCCATTGGTCAGCCAATTGACAGTACACAGCTTTCAACCCCGTCAATGCACAGTCATCCTGCCGTTACATCCTTTGTCACCATTGTCCCTAGGTGATGGACAGTCAGCAGTGGGCATAGATCAGGGTAATGTGGTACCTGTGGTACATGCATCCTCACAAGGCAGCCATGTGCAGAGGCCTCCAATGGTACCACACAGACAGTCGCCCATGGGTTCTCGTGGGGGCATCCGTGGCCGTACTGCCTCTGGCCGACGTGCCCAAGGAGATATGTCAACCTCCACTATGTTTAGAACTGTCATGCAGGCACAGGCACGTATGGAAAGGTACACCAGACAGGGTCTGAGGGAGCTGAGAGCATGTCGCATAGCCATGACAGACAGCATGCATGATGTTGCGAATGCTATCCGTAACTTCACAGATGTCGTTGACAGACGTTGTGGGGGCATAGAACAGCTGCTCCACAACCAGATGTCCATGGGCCAGGGCGATGGTGTGCGTTTGCGACGTCGACGTGGCCGTATGCCAGCAAGAGCACCAGCTGGCAGTGGCCGCAGATGACAACAGGCCCACTCGCGTGCCTCAAGTGCCAGCACCAGCCCCAGCAATGCTGGGTCTGTGCTGTCATCCAGACGCCCCAGGAGACCACGTGCACGTGGCTCTGGACAGTCCCAACAGGGAACTGTGTCCAGTCAACACACCCCTGCTTCCGATGACAGTACCCAGTCTGGGTTAGTACCGGATACGGCCCGTAGCACCCCTGCCAGGCACAGGTACCGTGTCCGTGCCCACAGACACTGATCTGGATGACCTGACAGGTGCAGTCTGTGGCTGTCCACAAAACCCTGTACATGGCAGCCATTATGTGGGACTGTGTGTGTGCTTACACACATGCAGAAACCTGGAAACCTAACACCTAGGGCAAACACATACACACACACACTGCACCAACAACGGTCCACCCTGTACTGCTGCCCCTCACAAACACACATACACACACATGTCAATTGGTGTTACCAGTGGCCGGCTTGGGCATACCTAACCCACACCCTGTGCATATGATGACACTGTGCCACCTCCTGCATACTACAACATCGGTGCAGGTAAAAGTGAACACGTTGCTGATGCACAGGGTGACTACATAGATGTGTATAAGTAGTAACATGTTGGTAACTGTTGACTGTTGCAGTATAAATGTGTGTATATCCCAGCAGTCCTGCTGCAGTAACTGTATGAATGTCCTCAATTGTTATCTGCACCCATACTACTTAACAAAGTGTACCAGCTGCACACTATCACATGCTAACATTGACTATGGCAATGCGCATCTTGTGCTGTTATGTAGATTCAGCTACATGTATCTGTTCTGTCACACATGCATCTATACACACCCTGCTACCCACACAGATGCACACACTCACCTGCCATTCCCATTATTTATCACCCTACATGAGTAGCTGTTGATACATGACAGGTACACATTTCAGAAGTGCACTATGTTGTTTACTACTGGCATCCCTTCTCTACCTGTACTCACAGGGTTCAGGCAACCTCATCAGTTGGAAGATGTAATGTGCATCAGGTACTGTAGTACCCTGATTGCCACAGCAAACATGTTTCCCATACGGAAATGCACACACAGACACATCCCACATCCACACACTTGCCACATTCAGGCTTCAGAACACTATCTAGGTATATTCGGATACATGTGCGTGTTACAGTAGCATGTAACACTATACTGAGTACTGGCAGTTACTTGTCTGTTGTCATGTTGTCTGTATAGAATAAAAGAATTGTTTGATTATCCTACTCCGTTTTGTGGACATTACTTGAAGAAGTGTTACCTTACATGTGTTATCAGTACCACCACCTTCTGTTTTGTAGTTTTGTTTGTATAGGGTGCTATCAACATCACTGCTTGCTAAGGGTAATGACCACCCTGCAGTGCATAGCCCCATGTGGCAAAAGCCACATCCCACCCCATCATTGTGCACACACACTAACCCCACCAACAGTAAAACACATACTTTCCATTTGCAAGATTCAAACCCATACCTAACTGTGCAATGACAGTAGAAACAGACACATTAGCAGAGTGTGCTATTTGCAGTAGTTGGAGAAATCCTTACTAATGCTGTACTTAGAGGGTGCTGACATCATCTGTGTGTAGGAGGAGGGATGTGCACCCTGTAGTGTGTTCTCCCAGTTGGCAAAAGGCAGTTAACCCTCCCAGCATAGTGCACACACATAAACCACACTCATACTAACACACATATATTCCCTTTGCAGGATTCAAACCCCTACCTAGCTATGTTAAGACACTACAGACAGACGCATTAGCACAGCGAGCTATTCGCATTACTGGGGGATTACTTTTCCCCTGATATACTTATAGGGTGCTGACATCATCAGAGTCTAGAAAGTTGTGGTGTGTTTTCCCAGTTGCCAAAAGGGATGTTTCTTTCATACACACTTGCACACACACTTACCCCCCCTTCATACACACTTGCCACCTGCTGGATTCAAACCCCTACCTAACTATGTTATGACACTACAGACGGACGCATTAGCACAGCGCGCTATTTGCATTACTGGTGAATTTCCTTTCCCCTGATATACTTATAGGGTGCTGACATCATCAGAGTTTAGAAAGTGGAATGATCATCCTGTGGTGTGTTTTCCCAGTTGCCAAAAGGGATGTTTCTTTCATACACACTTACCTCTGTTTACACACACTTGCCACCTGTTGGATTCAAACCCCTACCTAACTATGTTATGACACTAGAGACGGATGCATTAGCACAGCGCGCTATTCGCATTACTGGGGAATTTCCTTTCCCCTGATATACTTATAGGGTGCTGACATCATCAGAGTTTAGAAAGTGGAATGATCATCCTGTGGTGTGTTTTCCCAGTTGCCAGAAGGGATGTTTCTTTCATACACACACACTTACCCCCCTTCCCACACACTTGCCACCTGCTGGGTTCAAACCCCTACCTAACTATGTTATGACACTAGAGACGGACGCATTAGCACAGAGCGCTATTCGGATTACTGAGAGAATCCTTTTCTCCAATATACTTATAGGGTGCTGACATCATCAGAGTCTAGAAAGTGGAATGATCATCCTGTGGTGTGTTTTCCCAGTTGCCAAAAGGGATGCTTCTTTCATACACACTTACACACACACTTACCCCCCTTCACACACACTTGCCACCTGCTGGATTCAAGCCCCTACCTAACTATGTTATGACAGTAGAGACGGATGCTTTAGCACGGCGCGCTATTCAGATTACTGAGAGAATCCTTTTCTCCAATATACTTATAGGGTGCTTACATGATCAGTGTCTAGAAAGGGGGATGAGCATCCTCTGGTGTGTTTCACATTTGCTAGGGGTAACATTTGGACCAAGTGTGTGAGCATGCCCAGTTCAGCCTTCCTGTGGCATGTTGTGTGAAAGATGTCTCATTTATCTAAGTGTGTGAGCATGCCCAGTGTGGGCTTTACATATGTTGAACTCTGCAGCCCATCACATTTGTGGATGAGTGTGACCTTCAACAAATACCTGACGTTTATGGTTGTGTGTTCTGTGCCATGTTGTGTAGTTACTGTCCGAATGCTTTTTGTGTGAACAAAACAGGGAGTATACTGTACCTGCAGGTTTTGCATGGGATACTTTGCACACAATTGTCAACATCTGTTCATACTGACCTAACACTGTAGCACTGTCTAGTGTAGTGTTTCAGTACTTTCACTGTGGTGGTCAGTATCCTGGCCTTTAGTCCTATCACTGCTTTACATTTCCATAGTGTGCACAGCAGCCTGGTTAGGGTCCAGTTGTGCACATCTGCACAAAGGCAGTGCCTCTACAGACCCTGTTAATTGCTGCCCCATAAGCTTAACAAGTGTAGTCTGCAAATCTATGGAGAGGATCATAATTGAGCTCATAAACAAAGATATAGGGGACATGTAGACATTGTACCCATCCCATTTTGGCTTGGTCAGGGGCAGATCATGCCTTTTGTACTGGGTTGACATCTTCAAATTGGTCACTTAGGCCATTGTTGGGGAAAGGCAGTCCATACAGCCTACCTTGGCCTTGCAAACACTTTCAACACAATACCCCACTCAGGTATTGTGGAAAACCCTAACAACTGAAATGTAAACCCATATGTCACAAGATGGGTTGCAAACTGGCTTAAGGACGGGACCCACAGGGTTAGAGTTGCTGGCACTATGTTAGACTCCAGGCTGGTCACAGGTGGTGTCACACAGGGCTCAGTCCTTGGCCCCCATTGTTTGTCATGTACTTCCCAGAAGTACAGGCCAACATGGGAGGACTTTGGATGACAATGTTAGCAGATGACTGCACACTGGGCACCATAGTGGACAGTGCATCACACACAGATATCCTTCAGAAGGGACTCACAGTAACTGATAGCTGGTGCCAGGGCTATGGCCTGAAGTCAGAGTGCACAACATGTGTAGACAAACCCTTCAGGAAAAGCAAGGTGACCCCACGCTACCATATAGGTGGCAATCCTCTAAGCACAGAGGAGGTTATCATGGACCTGGGGACCCAGGTTAACAGTCGCCATTCTTCTGAGACTCACATTGCTAAAGTGGCTAGGAAGACCTTCTACATTGCCCACCTGATCAGGCTGGGATTCGCATCCAGATCTAGTGTGTCATTGTTCCCCTGTACTCTTCACTTATCAGACCGGTGATCGAGTCGAATGCCCTATTCTGGCTGTATCTCACACAACATCTGCAGCAATTGGAGACACCCTGACTGTCCCCCACCTAAAGGATCAAGGAACCCCAACAGCTGTCATATGCTGCCAGATTGACAACACTCACACTCTATTCACTCACATACCGTCTGCTTAGAGGTGACATGTGCCTGACATGCGAGGCCATGTCCAAACAGAGATTAATGGGCATGCTCCACCTCAGACTCAGAAGATCCACCTGAACCACTAGTGCAGGTGACTTACACCTTAGCAGGGATGTATGTTGGACATGTTGGAGGGATGGAGTTATCACTCGGAGACTCCCTATGCTGTGGAATACAATCCTGGTCCATTTGAGGCAGAGCACCTTGCTGGCTGTGTTCAAGAGGTATCTTGACCTAATGCTAGTCGGAGAATGTGTTTGTCCATCAACACATTGTAAGCGTAGTTCGACATGTCATATGTCTTGTTTAGTATACTGTGCCTCTGTCTACCTGTGACATAACATTGATACCCAGGGTAAACCTCCCATCTCCCATCCACTCATTAGGATTCCTGTTGAGGGGACTCAACCAGTGTCTCTATGGACAACCTGTACTGGTAGTTTACTCATGTGTGGGGGTGGCTTCTGTGTTTTGGATAATGCAGTACAGCCTGTCCTATATAAGTCAGTGCTGGGGTTCAGGTCCCTCACGTGCATAGCTCCCTGCCATTCAGATTGTACAAGGTGCAGCATGTGCATTGATTCCAGCTTGGACATGGCTTTCTACATCAGGCACAGCTTGCATCTGGGTGGACAGCATGGCAGTGTGTGGAGCTGCACTCTGTTTAATCAGACTACACATTACATGTGTTCCAGCTCTGTCATACTCCTGGTGAGGTACTGTTGTGGACTTTACAGGTGCTGGATGTGTGTGCATGAGGTACACCCCACAGGGGCTGTTGTGGTCATTTCTAATGCTGATGAAAGATAACTGCAGAACCAGAATGACCTCCCCTTAGCTAGATGTCAGACAGCATGGACCATACAATCACAACTGAAAACAGGACCCTCTCCACAAAGGGAAAGTGTCCTGTCTGGTGGACCCCAGCCATAAACAAACTGTATGACAGATGAGGGTTACTAATGCAAGACAGAGCTACATCTCCAAAAGGGAAGACAGCTGTGATCAGCACTAGTAGAAAGCTACATTATCTCATAAAGACATGCAAGGTCAACTTGGGGACATAAATCACCAAAGACAATGAAGGTAACCACACTGCTTTCTTCAGTTATGTCAGACACCTGGTTGTGAACCCTCGGATATGCTCAGAGTTGGTACACAACAACATATATTCCAGTGACCTGACAGATATTGGCAACATTCCTGCGGACAGCTTCAGTGCGATTTACCCCCTCCCTCACCCCCAAAACAAGATAGTTATCACTGCTGTATGTAACCTCACTGTCATCTTGGATGTCCATGTGAGAGCCACACTCAGCAAAGACAAGTACACAGCATCCATGGGACCTGCTGGTATCTCCAGTTGCATGCTATGTGAACTCCAGAAGGGGCTGGACCCATATATACAACTGCTATTTAACCTTAGTCTTGCTACAGGATATGTACCTGAACACTGGCATGCGGCAACAGTGGTCCCACTCCACAAGGGGGATGCCTCCACAGACCATGGCACCTACCACCACACAGGCTTAACCAGCCTTGTCTGCAAAGATATGGGAGGAGTCATGGAGCTCTTACACAGACACATTACTGACCTACGGACCCTTGTTCCCACCTAGTTCAGCTTTGTACAGGGCAGATCCTGCCTTTTGCACCTTTGCACCCGAAAAGTACCTACCATGAAGATCAGGGTTCTTCAACACGTCATATGCTTCCAGAATAGAGGAAGTCCAGCTTTGTTCAGTGTCATACCGCATACTTACAGCTGACCTATGCCTGACATACAAGACCATGTCCAATCAGGATTTGGTGGACATACTCCACTGCAAGCAATCCAAATCCACCAGAGCCATGAGAGCTGAGTATTTGAACCTCAGCACATACATGTATAGGACATGCTGGAGGGACAGAGTCATAACTCAGAGGCATCTCACACTCTAGCAGAGTATCCCAGTTCATGTTTGACAGAGTCCCTCACTGACTCTCTTCAGGAGACATCTGGACAACTGCATATGAGACAGAGGCACAGACTAGACAGAGACACAGTCATGTTATTCAATTACGTAAGGGGGTCATAATGTGTCACTACTAAGTCAGAGGCACAATATTCAGAATCTATTCAGTACACTTATTACCACTATAAGGGGTGGCAATAGCCACATCACTATGGCTAGGCTTATACATGCACTAGGGCAGATAGCCTAGTAGTACACTATGACACTATGAAACACCGGTGTATGTGTAGCTATTGTCAATCAAACAGTATGATGTGGCTTGGGGGCTTGATATCTCCCTGTATTCCAACATTGTTTTGTCTATTCCTTCTAGCATGTCTAGGGATCAGTTGCTAGTGTCCTCTCCTGCTCAGCTGGTGAACCTGGGAATATTGAGGCACTGTTACAGTTGCCTCATGTACACTGACAACTGTCTCCTTCTGCCATAAAACACACATACATGTGAGAGATGCAACTATATAGCCAAAGTGGAGGCTGAGCTCTCTCAACATAGGACTAGCAAGACCAGAGAGAGGGTGAAGGTAACCACACACACATCTTTAATCCAGTCTCACATGGCACTGTCACAACTTAAGATCATACACATAGACACACAGAGACACTCTCGGAGGCTCTGATCAGAAGTCTACCAGAATGGTGGTGGCCACCACAGCAGACACTCACACAACTGCCTCCACAGGGCACAGCACATGCAACACATTGACCACAGAGTTGGTGTGCCAAACAGTCACAGCCCTTAAGGCCAAACACAATGCCGGACACACTTGTCATAGGTGACTCCATAGTCAGACACACTGATGTCCCACTCACCAGATCAGGTACAGAGGAGGTCACAGTAAGCTGCCTATCGGGCACTGGAATCCACCACATAATGCAAGCACTCAGGTCACTAAACTGCAAGTACAGGTCTGACCCAGTCATAATCCATGCTGGTGTGAACGACCTGAGATGTACCTCCCTGGACTACATGGAAAGAGACATAGAGGATCCCTCTGATTATGTAGGCCAGGCAGGTATGACCCTGACCTTCGGCAGTATCCTACCTTCACCAAGTATGATGCCACATAAACAGAGACAAGATGATCAGCTGTAGTATTTTGCTTAGACTATGGTGTCATTCTAAGGGGTCCAATGTCTGTCTGCCTGGGATGACATGCTGGACAGGCCACGGTGATTTGCAAGGGACGGCTTGCACCTGTCACCCTGGGCTTCCGGATTTCAGATGATGCTCTTGCCACCCCCATTGTGCCTTTTTTATGCAAGACTCAGATTCTACACCTACCACCCTAGAACACAGTAAAGGAAAGACACTAAGGGTAATGCTGCTCAATGCCCAAGGTCTCAACCTCAAGCTGCACACACTCTATGCCCTTCTCAGTATGTAGCACATTGATGTCTGTGCTGTGCTTGAAACCTGGTTCACAGCTTCTGACAGCACCCCGGCACTATCGGGTGTTACCTCATATCATGCATTCCGGCACCAGCATCCTGACAACACCAAGAAGGATGGTGGGTGTCCATATTCATCAAGGACACCCTCACCTCATGGTTGGTGGCAACACACGATGCATCAGAGACCATCCAGGTGCCAGTGACCGTAGGCAAGACTGCTCTGCAGTTTGTAGCATGTTACATGCCACCCGCTCAAACTCAGGTACCTCACACAGCTATCCTGCAAACACTGAAGGGGATAAATGTATCTCAAAACACCATCCTACTGGGTGATTCCAACTATCCACATATAGACTGGGATCACTAATCATGCCACAACACTCTAACACAAAGGTTCCAAGAGTTCATACACTGAAATGCCATGGAACAACTGGTCCCAATCCCCTCAAGTGGAGGCAACATACTAGAACACATCCTCACGAACATGGGGTCACACTGTTCAACACCAGACATATACCCATCATTGGTGAGATCAGATCATGGACTATTCTCAGTGGGAGTCCACATCCCACCCACACCCCAGATGGGAAATGAAACGGTGAAGACCTTCTCAAATGCCGACTTCACATTTCTGAGGACTGGTGTGGTCTCTTTCAAGGCCCCCAGGCCAGCAGACACCATTACCCAAGCCACTGTATCACTTAGAAATGCCTTCTACCAGCACCTCCAGGACTGCATGGTTCAGGCAATCCCAAATAATAATGACTCTTTGTACCACAGGCAAGCATCCAGTCTGGTGGACCCTAGCCATAAACAAGCTGTACAACACAAGGAAGGAGCTACTACAAGATAGAGCGTAATCCGTAGGGGAAGGCACCCTGCTCATTGTGAGTAAAACACTGGGTTCCCCCATACAATCATCCGAGGCATGTTTTGAGAGTAAACCCACTCAGGACTCCAGGGACAATCATGAGGCCCTTTTTACCTATGTTTGAAACCTGGGAGGAAACTCCCAGATATGCTCAGACTTAGTTCAGAATAATGTTGATGCCACTGCACCTACAGACATTGGCAACATACTGACTGACAGGTTCAGTGCAGATTTCTCCCCTCCTCCGCCCAACTGGGGGGGTATGTACACCAGAGGATTGTAGCCCCCTAAACATATCCACTGCTGGGGTGGGAACTGCTCAATCCAAGGCAGAAAACACTTTATCCATGGGACCAGATGGTGTCCCCAGTTGTGTGCTCCATGAACTCAATGAGTAATTACACCCGCAGTTAGGGCAGCTGTTTAATCTTAGCCTCACCTCAGGATATGTTCCCAAGGAGTGGCATACAGCAATGGTGGACCCACTTCACAAAGGAGATGCCTCCACCAACCCCAGAAACTACCATCCCATCAGCTTGACAAGCCTGTTCTGCTAAGCTATGGAGAGGATCATAATGGGAATTCTAAATGAAGACATAGGGGACTTGCAGACATTGGATCCAATCCAGTTTGGCTTTGTCAAGGGCAGATCATGCCTTTTAAACTTGGTTGACTTTTTCAAAACACTCACCCAGGCCATTGACGTGGGCAAGGCAGTCCACACAGCCTACCTTGACCTGGCAAAGGCTTTCGACACAATACCCCACTCAGGTATCATTGAAAACATCACCAGCTTAATTGTGAACCCATACATCACAGCATGGGTTGTAAACTGGCTAAGTGACGGAACACACAGGGTCAAAGTTGCTGGTGCCAGTTCACACTCCAGAGCTGTCACAAGTGGTGTCCCACAGGGCTCAGTTCTGGGCCCACATTTGTTCAGTATCTACTTTTCAGAAGTACGAGCAAACACAGGAGGATTATGGCTGACAAAGTTTGAAGATGACTGCAAACTGGGAAGCATAGCTGGAAACCCATCTGACACAGACATCCTTCAGAAGGGTCTCATAGACACAGATAACTGGTGCCACGGCCATGGCCTTACATTAAACACTAAACAATGCATAGCCATACCCTTCAGGAAGAACAAGGTTACCACTACTTCCCATCTAGGTGGCAATCCTCTAAGCACAACGTAGGTTATCAGGGACCTGGGCACCCAGGTTGACAGTGACCTTTTGCTTGACACTCACATTGCCAGGGTAGTTTGGAAGGCCTTCTACATTGGCCACCTCATCATGCAGTGATTCACATCTAGATCAAGGGAGGTCATCGTTCCCTGTACTCATCACACCAATGATTGCATACACTGCCCCATTCAGATTGGATGGGCCCACAAATTCCTCGACAGGAGGTGAAAGGGTCTCAAACATATTTCTTATGCTGCCCGACTGAAGGGATTCCAGCTGTATTCAGTCACTTACTGACTGCTCAGAGGTGACCTGTGCCTGACATACAAGGCTATGTCCAACCCAGAATTTATGAACATGCTTCACCTCAAGACCTCTACATCCATCAGAACTACAAGGGCAGGAGACCTAAACCTCAACACAGATATTAATAGGATGTGCTGGAGGGACAGATTCATCACCCAGAGAGTCCATATGCTGTGGAACAACATCCTGGTACATGTGGGGCTGAGCACCTCACTAGCTTTGTTCAAGTGAGATCTTGACCAATGGATGGGAGATTGCAGGTATACCCCAGGGATAACCTCAGTATCACTGCTTGACAGAGGCACAGCAAAATAATGGGCATATTATCCATCAACTTGCAGGGGTGGCAGAAGCCACAAAACTCTGGGCTAGGCTTATTAATGCCCTAGGGCAGATAGCCTAGTATGACCCTATGGACATAGGCCTGGGGCAGTTCCTGCTATTAGGACAGTGGTCTGCAGCAGGCTATATAGTAGTAGTCGGTTTTAGCCATTGGTTTTTGACCATGGCTATTCCATGTTGCTTCTTGTTGTGGTACAAACATGGGTGTGTGGTTATCCATGCTATTTATTGCTAGACACCCTCATTTTGTATCTTGTTCCATGTTTTTGCACATGTACATCACTGACGTGCAGCTGTTTCTGCAGGGTCATATGCGTGGATATGGATGTTAGTTGGGGTCCTCAGGTGTGCATATTGTACATGATATTACATTACTTAACACATGGCATTCATGCCTCAGGTGGTGCTGCAGGGCCACCTCTGTCGGATACACATACTACACTCCCTGTACATTTGGAAGCAGGTTGTGTCATGTTAGGCATCCCTGTTACTGTATGAGTGAGTCAGAGCTGGTATCAGTCCCAGTGTTCCTACTGACCAAGCGTATGTGCTATGCGTTGCCTCTTTGCCAAGGCCAGGGCATACTGGGCATGCCTCCTTCTGCCTACTGGGACAAGGTCAGGTTGTTCCTCCTCCGAGTCACCCCTGCCTGTGGTGGCCTTGGCAATGGTGGGGGGATGTTTGGCCCAGCCCTGTGCTGGTCCTGCTGCAGCTGTTTCCGCAGGATCATATTATGTAGCATAGCACATATCATGATCATTTGGGTACATGTAGTTGGTGTGTACTGCAAAGCTCCACCAGATGTGTCCAGACACCGGAACCGTGACTTGAGCAGCCCAAACACACGCTCTATGATATTACGTGTTTGTGCGTGTGCCTCATTATGGCGTTCCTGTTCAGGTGTGTGTGCATTTCTGATGGGTGTCATCAGCCACGGCTCAAGTGCATAACCTGCATCCCCACTGGGTGTTCGTGTGGGAAGTCCCCATTGGCAAATGATTGGTACAGCTGCGCCAGATGCCAGATGTGGGAATCGTGGTAGCTCCCAGGGCAGCCAGCACACACATTCATTATTATGCCCTGGGCATCACACACGACCTGGCAGTTGATGGAGGGGTATCCCTTGCGGTTAATGTAGACTCTACCCCGCTCACCGGCTGGTGCTTTGATGCGTATGTGCGTGCAGTCTATTGCACCCAGCACCTCAGGGTATCCCGCTATTTGCTGGAAGAGACGCATATTGCTGGCCACAACTTCACGGTCATTAGGGACATATATATATATGATCACTGACATGTGGTGACATGGCATCCAGGAACTGGTGCAGTACCCTGGAGGCTGATGCCTGTGATATCCCCATCATATCACCAGTTGGTCTCTGGAAGGTACCTGTTGCTAGTATTCTTAGGCCAACACATACCTTGGTTTCCACTGGGATGGGTTCCCCTCTGTTGGTTCTGTGTGTGAGGTGTGGCCTGCACAGCTCAACAATCTGCTGCAGGAGCTCTCTGTCCACTCTATAGCGCTCTACTATCTCCAGCTCATGTAACCCATGGTAGGTGACCCTGGGCCTGTATATTCTTCTCCTTCTCCTCACTCTGGGTTGTCTGTCAGCATCTGCATTGTCACCACCCTCAGCAATTCGCCTATGCCTGATTATAATAGCCATGGCAGCCCCTAGCATTTCTGCTCTGAGTTCAGCTTTATTTCAGTTTTCAATTCTGATAGCTTAGCCTCTGGCAGTATCTCTTGTGAGAAACAGCCTTCACTGCTCTTTGTTGTGTTTTAAGTGCTGGGCTGGGCTTCTAGTCTGCCTGTGTAATTGCCTGCTTGTAATTGTTTCCACCAATTAACTCCAGCAGTATTCCCAGGCAGTTTCCCTGTATTTTGGTTGTTTCCTGTTTCCTCTCTGTTTCCTGAGGGGGAGCAATGTGCACACCAGCTTAAACACGCTCACAGTCACTTAAACGGGCGCACACATCCCTACACAGTGTTACACGCACACATCCTTACACGGTGTTAGCTAGGCTGATTCATGCTAAAACGCTACAAGACACTGCCTTACACACGCACGCCACAAACCGTTGTAAACAGTTTGCAACACGCCCCACATGTTGAACCTGCCTTACACGCACATTACGCGCCAAGATACACGTAATCAAGAAACTTTGAGTGTAGGGATAGCGTACACCCTCAATTTCTTGACTTTCCTAGTGTTCTGTTGGGACACACCTCCTCCCCTGATGTCTGTCTGTCATCTGTTACCTTACATTGCCCTCCAATCTGGGACATTTCTTTCTATCTTTCCCCTCCGTGATGTCACCTACCTCTTACTCTGTTCCTCCCCCTTCTCTAACTCTTACATTACTCAGAAAGTGCTCATTACCTATGTGGCAGTGTGATTCAGTATTGTAACCCTCATTTACATAGGATTGCCTAGTAATGCTTAGTTACATATCTTACACGGAGCTTCCCCCCCTTGACAACCACTAAACGGAGGCCATATTGTTTTTAGTCTGCAAGTCCCTCCATTGACATTCCATGTAATACATAAATCCCACAATTGTGGGCTTATAAGCTTCGGTTTTCAGTTTTAGGTAGCGGACCCCGTTTGCGCGGCTGTGCGCTGCAGTTAAACACAATAATCCCGTGAAAAAAAAAAAAGTTAAATAACTTATTTTTGAAACACTTTTTCATGCCAATGGCCACATATTTGGCCATTGGCATGCTTAATGACACATATGCACCCTTTATTTGGAGCTGACATAGCTCCGTTTTTGATTTTGCAGAAATGTACTCAGTTGTCAGCTGAGTACATTTCTGCAGCTAACACGTCCGTTACACGGACTGGTTTCTGCTTCGTGGATCGCTCAAATACCTCATTTGCATATCTTGGAGCTGCAAATGAGGTATTGAGCATTTCCACGCCCAGTCCGTGTAAGAGACGTGTTAGCTGTCTCTTACACGGAGGTTTGGGCTGTACCTGAATCGGGAGGCTTACACGGAGGCTTACACTACTCTTGAACTCCGTGTAAGCCTTCCTGAATCTGGCCCAGTATGTATATATAAAAATACATAAATAAATGTTTTATTATTAGATTTAGTTTATTAATTAAAATTAAGGGCTATAGATAGATAATGGTTTTAATTTCAGTATATATATATATATATATATATATATATACATCTATACAATTTTACATTTCTATATTTTTATATCATAAATATATTTATTATTATCAGTACAGAAATAATAACACATTTATTTATTTATGTATTTTTATATATACATATAGTGATGTATTAAAAATGTTGTGAGTTATATAGTTTTCAATGCAAATGTTACAAAAATAAGCCATTAGGCGGTTTTTAATGTCATAATTGATTAATTAATGATTAAGCATATCCTATAAAAGGGTGTATTAGAAATTTGAAGTTGTCTGATGAAGGCTGGAACTACGCAGCCGAAAGCGCTTACCAAATAAATTTCTCTTTTTCATTTATTCACCGGCTGTCCGCTTGATTGCTTTTGTGCTCTTGGACTTTTATTTATATCAGTTTGTGTTTTGCTACAGTTTTTAATTAGGTGCTTATGTTCAAAGTAGAAGGAGAAAGTGGGGACAGAAAACAGCAGAGCAGCAAATAAAGATGACTCCAGTCATGGTTGATTAGTTTTACTATGCAATGTAAGGTGTCTAGTAGGAACAGGAAGAAAAGGAGACAAGGATGTTGAGATGTGTACAGACTGTACACACTTCAGCACGGGTCTATATTAGATAATCAAACTTTCAAAAGTTCGTGTCATATGGTCAACACCATATGATCGAACATTTAAAAGTTAAAAAATCTAATTAAAAAAAAAACTGCACAGATACCCTATCTGAACCCCCACATCCCTAGCTCTTTAAATATACCAACTCCGAGATCGCACTACAGTACAGAAAAGGGAAATCTTCCCATTCCGTGCTGTACGAAGATCTCCGTTAAAACATCTGAACTTTCAAAAATTCGATCACATGGTGTCAACCATATGACAATCGAACTTTTGAAAGTTTGATCATCCAATTTAGACCCCTTCAGCACTTTGTAAAGAAGAGGGGGTAGAAAACAAGACCGGTACTAGGACCGAGGGGAAAAGGCAGCTCTGTAAAAAAAAAAAAGAAAGAAAGAAAAAAATGCTGAAAAAATGTTATGCACTGCACAAAATGCCTTGATTGAGAGTGCAAAGTAATTTGCAGCTCATCAGGCATTTGCATGCTTTCTATTGTTTCAACCCTTTTGTTTCACCCCATCAATTTCAGGGTGATAAGTGGTCAATTATCACTATTTGGAAGGTAGGGAAAAGTTGCAAGAAATAAAATTGACTTCCTGGTTCTCTGATGTAGTTTTCCTTTCCCTTATATTGGTATAGCTTGTACAATTGTAGATTGCACTGTTACTTACACCAGGAGATGGGCTTATGGGGTGATGAGATTTTTCTTTTTTTTTTTTTGTAGACTTTAGATTTTCTTGCCTTTTTTAATAGTGATGCTGCTGTCTTCATTCTGTGAGGAATTTTTTTCTGCATGTGTCTAGTTCTTTTTCAGCAGGCTGTCAATTTAATACGTGATTTGGGCAGGATTCACTTTCAGTTCTTTACTCCCTTGTATTTGCAAGTTGTGACTCTTTTGGAAATCTAGCTAAAAGAGTTTCTCCCCAAATGTACTGCTGCAGATCAGAGCTAGATAATATTTCTGAAATGAAGTGAGCATTTTCCTGCATTAAATATTATGGAATGGGTGTTAATTTACTTTTGCTTAAATCTACATGGATGTTGTGCTTGATTTGTTTTAGTCGTTCTTCTGAAGTGTCTGGATTTTCAGAATGTTAAAAGTTTTGCCTCACATTTTGCTCTGTTTGTCATAAAATGTGCATGTTGTCTGGCAAATCACTGAGAATTGCCATTACCTATGGCAGATATTTGAGTTTTCGACTTTATATCCATCAGAAAAATGCATGCTAATGCAAAATCTGTTATTCCAGCAACTTTTCAATTTTATAAGAGCAACATTTAAAATATGTCCCTGTTTGGCTCATTGTATCCTCATTACTTCTGGCTTTGTCTAGAATTCTTGAGGTAAGAAGCTGAAAGGTATTTTTATCAGAACTAAATTGTAGCCCATTTTGACTACCATGATTAGCTGAACAAAGCTGATCTAACTTTCTGATGGCTGGTGTGGTATTTTTTGTTAGTAGATCTTTTTATGAGAGTGGTGATTTGTAGGGTACATGTATGTGGTGAAAAAGTAAATTTCCCGGAGTACTGTATCTTAAGGTGCAGGAATTGGATGTGGGTGTAACAGTTAATGGAAGAGCAAAGCATTATTTAACAGGTTTAACTGGAGGACAATGAATGTTGTTGTTAAATATTGATATGCATGTTATTCATGATTGTGTGTGGATATTATACTTAGATTATTATATCAGATGGAATACAACTTTTTTTTCGTTTTTCCTGTATATTTTATTTATGATAAACTGCTGAGAAGGTGGGATGAAGCACATAAAAAGACAACTTTGCTTAAAGAAGGAATCTGTTTTAAGGCAAACAGGAGTGTAGAGCTGCCCAAGTCTTTTGATTCGGAAGTGGAGTCCTAAATCTACTGACGAAAGCAGCTTAATATACTGCTGCAACCACAATTTATGTCTATAATTTTATGGTCCTTACGCTGTGTTCAGCAAAGTTATGTATTTGTCCTGACTGTAGTACAGGGCAGGGGTGGAATTTAATTGTCTTTGTTGGAATTTCAGGGAAATTTATTAAAGGAGTCAATTCTTCGGGACTTAGGTTTGGCTAACTTGGATATGGCTTGGCTATAAATTTAGTTGATTGAAGAGCAGCTTATTTAGCACCCCCCCCCCCCCACACACACACACACACACATTTATGCACACTAGCATGTGCAAAAGTACAACTTTTCATTGAAGGTGCATAGTGTGTGAGGGAAATATAGACTGTTACCCTCCTGTTTTAGGGTAAGAGGCCTTTACTGACAGCAGTCATATGGATTTGGTGTATTCCTGTTACTATGTTTGATGGTCTGGAAATATACTTGCTCTCTATTATTTAATGTTAAGTGAACATAACCTGAAGGCTCACTTTGGCTTTTCCCATCCCTTTTTTTCCAATGGGTAGAACAGTTTTGTTATGATTAACCTTGGTGTGTGATGTAGTACACATATTTGCCAACTCCATGCTGAAATTAATGAATGTGAAAAGTGTGCTCTGTGATGTCACACGTGATGTTAGCACTCTTGCAGGTGTGGGTATCAGCAAAGCATAAATGGCCTCGTGGCTTGGTTGCATTCTATTTCCTATGATGTTATAAGGCTGATGGGTTTGTAGTTTCCAAGGTCCATGAGGGGGTCTGCCCTTGTTGAGGGGCATCACTACAGCAGTGCACCAGGATTAAACAACCTAGTATGCTATCCAGACCTTTACAATTTGTCCTTCTGGATCTTGGGAGTATCGTAAAGACAAAATCCTTTGTGATTTTAAGTGGGGGAGTGACTCATGGATGATTGGATTTGGGATAGACGCTTCAGGAGAGATTTTTTACCTGTCTTTTTGGTTGGAGTGGGAAGTGATAGTGCAGAAAAGGTCTGAGTAGTGTTGTCAATTATTTCTTAGTCTTCTGACATAGCTGAAGGACTTGCAGTTATCCTTTGCTGCAGTCACTAGTCTCAGTTCATGGGCTGTATTACTGGTCTTTATAGTGGCCTTCAGTTTCTTAGTGAGCTTCTTTTACACTTTTCTCATGCTGAGAGAGTTCTGGTCCTTCTTGGTAATTTAAATAGTTTCTTCTCTTTGTTGTGTACTTTATTACATTTACTATCTAATGGAATTGATTATTTTTGAATCTTCCATCATATTTATTCCTGATAAGGACGTCTAGGCCATTGCATTTGACTAGATGGCCATAAAGAGCCTTTGTGTAACTGGCAGAATAACCAGGGTCAAATGTAGAAGTATAGTAGGTATATTTAGGAGTTTATTAGGCTAACGGTCATAGAACCTTTTTAAGCCTAGCCATTCATGCCTTAATTTTCCTAATTATCAATGCCCATGGAGTAGAACAGCCTTGGTATATGCCTGTCCCTAAGGGTATATACAAACTGTCCCTGTTCATAAGGGCCACAGGTGACAAGCCAGGGGTGAATTTGTGATTTCCCATCTATTGGTCCAAACTGCATTTGAACAGGCTTGGGTTTCACCTGGATGTGGAGTCCGTTCCAGAGAAGGGGTATACTCTGTGATTTCATTACACAATTGCATTGGGTTTGTCTTCTTAAAGTATCTAAAGAAGGTGGTGTTGCTTACTGGAAGTTTGATGTTCCCATGGTAAATTGGAGTTCTGTGAGTTCACTAGTTCTCTAGGTATGGCATTTGAGGGAATATTATCAGTAATGAACACTGATATCCCAACACAGTTCCTAGTTGGCTTAAATGCATGGTAGATGCAAACCCAGCAAGGAAGGACTGCTTTGCTAGCATTTGAACACTGTCTCAATATCTTCACATACATTAAAGTTCCAGTTCAGGCATTTTATTGTTAAGACTTCTGGGACTGAGAAGAGTCACATTGATATTGACCAGTCTGGCTTTATATGGATTTGTTAAGTTGGGATGTCCATAAGGTGAACTCTGCCTAAAAAAAGTATGCAGGGGCAGTTTAGCCAGTATGAAGAACCCCTTGAAAAAGAGATGCAGAATGTTGTCTGCAGAGCAAGTAAGACTATCAATCATCTTGTCCCAGGGTGATACAAACTCGATCTCCCTAGAATGACACCAGCTACTTTTCCAGTTGTTTAAGCCAGTTACTAGGACATGATGATGATGATGAGTTACTAGGACATTGCCAGCAGCTGGAATGTGAGTGCTAGACATTGTAGTGTTAATGCACAGTATCAACTCATTCATCTGCAGACCACACCTTTCATATGAGATATGTCTGTTCTGAAACACTGGCCAGAGGCTTAATCATTGCTAACAGCATACTCTTGGTCTGACTGCAGTGTTCCTGACTCTCGTCTCCAAGGCAGGAATGAACAGGAAAACTGGAGAAAGGTAGGGGAACTAATAGGCAAGATATGGTAGCACTGCTACTAAAAGCTAATCATGTCAGCATTTGCTTGTTAGACATGGTGGGACTGTGTCACACTGTATTAAAATGCAGTCATAAATGGGCATCTGGGTAAAGGTCCATTGGAGTGAAATCTGCCTTAATGTAAAGGGAATGGCATTGTTTTATCATGTGATTCCCATCTTGGCATATGATTGCTGGTGATCAGTTCAGAGAGCAGAATTATGACGGGGACATGGCTTGGAATGCAGCTTGTAAGGCAGTGGATGGATTGCAACATGTTAATTTGGGTGTGGCTTGATGGGGGCAGGCAGCAGTCTGGGAAATGTGAGTACAAATTTGAAAATCCTGGCTACACCACTAAAAGGAGATGCAGGTAGAGAAAAAGGAAGACATTGATGGTATTACAGTAAATGGTCCAGTAACAAGAGCAGGTAGGACATTCAGTTGCCTAAGGATAGGATGAGCAGGAATGGCAATGGTGGGGAGAGCTGAAGGTGGGGTAACTGCCTACATAAGTTAGGGTATCAAATATGACGTTAAACTTTAGAATAAATATCATCCCACAAAGGGTCAGATGTAGAAGTCAGGGAAAGGCCCTAGGGTAAGCAGTCTTGAACTTAAGATAGAGGGAGGAGGGGAGTGATAGTATGCGATGTGTCATGTCCTATACTCATAAAAACAGGACAATCTGGGAGTGGACAAGACAATAAAGAACTAGGGAAAGAGGAAGACAGTGATAGTTATGGGGCATCTGAGTTTAATAAGAGGAGATTGGGTGATTCTGAGCTGCAGGGTGTGGAGTGCATGGCAGATACATGAGGTATTAGATTATGAGTTTTTTAGCCAACTGGTGTCAGGATGTACCAGAAAGGACAGAATCCTGAATGGGGTCTTAACCAAGGTGTAGCAGATTACAGATGCAGACAGATACTAGGGATGTTGGCATGGAAGACCAAGGGAAGGCTTTGGGCCATCGCTGATAGCAAACAGCTGTAGTAGGAACCAAACCATTTTGAAAAAGGTAAAACAGGAAATTAAATTGTACAAATCTTATAATTCATAACCTAGTTTATGTAAGATAATACTAATAGTCACTAGTTTTCCTTGTATGGTCCTGAACAGGATGACTGCCGCAGTATAACATCTAATTTACAATTGCACTATATGCATGTTATATACAGATAGGAACACAAAGCCTTGGTATCAGGAGATGGAGAATAGAATAGGTAGAGCTGCTGAGTATTGATGGTCTGTAGCGGTAGAGGAAGGATTAAGAGGAGAAGAAAACAGATGGCTTTACCAGGAAAATATGTGGCATTTTAAATTCTGAGTGGTGTTGAGCGGTAGATTAGCAACGGTTGAAGGTCAGAGGATAATCATGTGGTATTAAGAAGGGAATGGAGAGTAGGCCATTGTCTGGTGAGATGACCTTATGGAGTAAGGAGACAGTATATTTTATTCATGCAAAACAAATACAGTAGTTGCAATTTTGATGACTGGAACCAAGGTGTAAATTTGTGATTTAGAATGGGGGAGGTCAAACTTCAAATAAAGTAATTATAATATGGGTTTTAAGGAAAATGGCTTAAGCTAGCCCAGGGTGGAAGATGAAAAATAAATTTGTAGACAAACCAAGTTGAGAGAATGGTCAGACATGGAGTACTCATGACTGTAGACTAGGGTATGAAGAAGAAACAAAACCCCCTGAAAATGGGGAAGGTCAGTTTGGCTGCATAGAAATGTGAGACTAATGACTGGGGCAAAATATGGGGCATACATTATGTGACCAAGGATGGTAATGCTCAGTACAAGGAGACAAAGAGAGAAAGGAGAGGAGGGCAGTTAAGGAAATGTAGCATTTGTAAATTAATACTTCATCTATTTGTTCATGAAGGGAGTGGTGGCTGCCATACTGTACTGAATGTTGGTCAGACTAGGGCGAACTGTGGAGGGATAGTCTGATAGAAAGGAAAGCATTGAAAAAGGATCTAGCTAATCTAAGAAGAGACAAGGCACTGACAACAGAAGAGCTTCCCCTCAGGGTCCTCAGGGATCAGTTTGTAGATACCTTTAGGGACAGGTATATACCAAGGCTGTTCTACTCCATGGGTATTGACAGATCTCCTGACAGCGGTTTTCAACAAATCATTCGCTATAGTAGAAGTGCTTGAAAACTGGAGAATGAAAAGCATGGTATCTTTTTTTAAAGGAAGGAATTGAGAAATATCTGAAGAAGTATAGATGTTAGCTTTGCAGCAGTGGGAAGGAGTGTTAGAGAGAAAGTCTGAAGGAAATCTGGTCGCTATTTAACAGGACAACAGTCTCTAGCATGACAATTAAAATGAGTTTCAAGTTCAGAAGGCAATGACAGTCAAAACTGATCCATTCTTATGGCGAGTTTCAAGAGACCTTGTTAGGATGTTACCTGCAGGCAAGGTTTACCTAAACTTTACAAAGTGTTTGACTAGATTCACTGCTAGGAAACCTGCAGGAATCTAGGGGTATGACTGCCACTGAGGAACTGTACTAATATTGAGGTAACATATGTTGGGGATTGGTATAAATGTTAGGTGTTAGCAGGTAAAGGGTTTGATTCTCACTTTTGAAAGGGAAATTGACTAGGCTTAAAATGCAGTTAGCCTAGTACTTACCCATGATCCAATAAAATTAGGGCACTGAGAGTTATGGTGAGGAAGATGATATCAGGAAAAATGGAAGTAACTGTTGGAGTACCACATGGAGTGGTCATGTGCCCAGTACTCTTCAGTGTATTAATTTCAGATATTCTAGTAAATGAAGGAACCCAGAACAGGCACCTCCTCTTAAATGATGATATAGTGAGATGCACACGAATGGAAGATGGTGGAAGGAGTCAAGTCAGGTAAATAAAAAGGTGGCAGTTGAGGTCCACTGCAGTTAATGCAATGTATTATACTTAGGTCACAAAAACAACAGACGTGTAGCTAGCTAATCCAGTGGCATAACCCTATCAAGCAAAATTGCTAACTTAAAGAAATATATATATATATATATATATATATATATATATATATATATATATATATATATATATATACTTTGTAAATGTGAAATACTGAAATCTCAAATTTCAGTATTTCGAATTTACAAAGCCGAATACTCACATTTTCGAAACCTGCAGAAGCGAGATATTCAAAGTACCGAAGCACATATATATTTAATTTCTGCTTCTGGCAATACAGAATGTGGATGTTTGGGTTTAATTTTGTTAAGTTTGTGTGTGTAAGTATGTTGGTTAGGGGTTTAGTGTGTGTGTTAAGTGTGTGTTGTGACTGTTATGTGTGTGTTTGAGGGACTGTAAGATGTGTGTGTGTGTGTGTGTGTGTGTGTGTGTGTGTGTGTGTGTGTGTGTGTGTGTGTGTGTGTGTGTGTGTGTGTGTATGTGTGTGTGTGTGTGTGTGTGTGTGTGTGTGTGTGTGTGTGTGTGTGTGTGTGTGTGTGTGTGGGTGTGTGTATGTGCGAGTTTAGTTTGTGTTACTGTTAGTGCAATCTCGGAGTTAGAATATATAAGTGGGGGGTGGGGGCACAGCCCCCCACATGGGGGGTGCAGGGGTGCTTGTCCCCTGCTTATATGTAGTTTAGATTACTTTGTTTGATTGTGGGGAGATTTATGTATGTTTATGTGTGTACTGTATGTGTAGCGTGGGTACGGGATTTTGAATTTCGCGGTTGTGTGTTTTCGAGTTTATGAGTTGTGGTTGGGTTTTCAGCTTTGTGGTTTCGGAATACTGAAATTCGAGATTTCAGTATTTTGAAATTGCAATGTGGACCCATATATATATATATATATATATATATATATATATATATATATATATATATATATATATATGTATAAAGAACTCCTTTCTATTTTTAAAGCTACAGTTTTATACCAGATTGTGCCACAGAGTGCTACAGACGTTCATTAAAAAAAAAAAACATTTTTTTCCAATTCTGAACTGTAGCAAACGGCTTGCTACAGTGTATACCACACATGGATGCTATGGTGCTTAGTTTTGGTTGTAAATGCCATTCTGGCATTTTAATGCCAGTGTGCGGAGAAGAGTAATTATGATCATCTGATTGCACCTTCTAACACTTTTCATTACTCAAGCTGCAATACTGCACAAAAACCCTAGACTGAAGTATCAGCTGGAGGAGAGAAACTCCTAGAGATAAAGCAGTAAATGGACTGTTGTTTCTCATACCTGGACTGCACCTCAAGGAGCAGAGCAAGGTGGCAGCAGCAACAAACATAATGCCTGGGCATACTCTCACTCTGGAATGAAAGAGGTAATGCTTCCACTAACAGGGCCTTTCTGAGGTCATACATTGATTAATTCTTGCAGATCTGGAAGCCATTTAAGAAGTGAGATATTTAATTCCAGAAATAAGTCTTGAGGAAAACCACTGGAAAAGTATGTGGGATAGAGAGTAAGGAATTTGGCGATACACAAGAGAACCCAGAGTTCTTACTGGAGGCCAGAAGAGGCTGAGAAGCATGATATGTGTTGTCATGATCATGTTAGAAAGAGTGAGGTGTTCTGATGAGTAGGAAGGATGGGGGGGTAGGGTAAACAGAGGTAGAATGCTTTGCATTCACTGGATTATGAAAGCATTTCTTTACTAAAAGAGCAGTGATCCCATGAGATGGAATGCCAGTGTGTGTGGTTGGGAAAAATCCATGTAAGCATACAGCAGGTGAGAGAGTTAAAGAAAAGATGAGGGGAATTGGAGGGCTTGAACACAGAATGGTAAACATAATGTCAGAGTAGAAAGGTTAATTACTTCCCTTTGCCATAAAGCAAATACACTATAACTTTAGTCTTACAAGCATTTGTGTCTGCCTGTAATATTTAATGCCACTGTTAAAGTTAAACCCTTCTTACCTTCATGTGTCTCTTGTAAAAACTGATCTGCAGAGTGTGCGCTTGATTACTAGAAAATTATTTATAAAATGAATACAGAAGTCTTATTTTTTCTGGAAACAGAGAGCTCCAAAGCAGTGCTGGATCTTTTATGTCTCATATTATTTGAAAAGAAGTGAATAAGTTGTCGTATTTAAGTTAGAAGCAATAATGGCTCTTCGAGTAAACCCACAAGTTGATTCATATACATCAGACATGACAGGCACAGTTGCTTAGCTGACAATGAAGTAATGCAAAGTTATGATTTTCATCACCAGACCTTCTGAATGCATTAGCTGACTCTAGCTTTTAAATGTTTCCTTGGTGTTATTTGGATTGTGATAAGGAAGATGTCAAATGGAAACTGAATCCAATGATTTCTAGAGCAGAAAGATTGGAAAATTGCAAGGAAAATAAGAAAAAGCATTTCACATACCTCATTTTACATCAAACTGATATTGAATATGATTACTGGAAAAAAGAATATCATGATGTTATAGCTTCCACCAACTCAGTCCGCACATTTTATCTACAGACTGATTGCATTCTCTAAAATGTTCTAATCCTTTGCCAATGTCTATGGTACGTAAGCAATTGTGTGCACATTTCCAGAACTGCTAGCAACAGCCTGACAAATTGTGCAATGTTATGTCAAAACAGGAAGACAGAAGTTAATACTATTGTACAGAAAGCTTCATGAAGCAATCGATGGGTAAAAAATGACAAGGCTTCGGATTTCTCACCAAGTGTGACGAAAGATTAAAAAATCTAGCATGAAAAATTGTTTTTACCAGAATGATGGAAGTCAGTAGGAAGTAGACATAAAATAAAACATGAGAAGATAACAGAGTATGCAAAATTTGAATAATGTGGGCACCTGAATTAATCTGCAACATGTGACAGATAACAAATGGAAAAAGAGGCAGCGCAGCGCAGTGTGTTCAGTGCTAAATACTTCCAAATGTTCTAGGGAGACGGAAATATATAGAGCTATGAACATCGAGAAAACGTGTATTAGGAATCGAGAATAATGTTTTTTTCAAATTAGGGTAGAGAATGAAACATTATACTGTAACTAAGTTATAGGATCTTAGTCTCACACATAACAGACATAACATTCAGTCCTGACTTGTGATCATTTACTCTGGAGTTTGCATAATCTTTTCACATCTGGTCAGTTATCTGTAGGTAGTCTTGATTTCCTCAAAACTTCCAAATACAAGCTAGTCAGCTCGCTACTCTAAAGTACCATAGTTACTGCATTTACCTTCACTTTTGCCTTTGTACCTAGGTCATAGGCCTAGATCTTGGCTGAAAATGGATCAAGACAGACCAAATCACTTACTTTATTAATAAATTAAAAATGGTTAAATAAAATTTGATGCACTAATGACAATTTTTTTGAAAAACATATTAGTAAAATGTTAAAAATTTATTAAATTACATCACATCATAATTTTTATCAGGAAGGCATGATCCAGACATAATGCAGACATAATATCATTAATTAATGAGCCATGAAAGATGCATTATTAATGCACACTGATCTGATTGGTAGAAAAATGCTCCCAAAATGTTCATCATAATGCTTATATGTTTATAAAATAGGCTGGGGATACTGCATTTGTTTTAAATGAGGGAGCTTTCTCAACAATGTATAATTTTACTACACTTGATTAATGCTACAGCATAAAAGTCATATTTATGCATAAATTCTAGTCTGTTATAAGGTGTGTACAGGAAGGGCTGACACAAACAAATGACTGGTGCCAGAGCCATGCACTAAACCTAAATGCCAAGAAATGCATAATAGTATCCTTCAGGAAGTCATCCACCCCTGGTAGGTATCATATTGATAACACACCCCTTGGTGTTGACCCAGTGGTCAGGGACTTAGGGACATACATAGATAATAATCTCACCTTTGACCATCACATGTCTACAGTTGTGAGGAGATCATTCTAAGTTTTGCAACTTATAAACAAAGGTATGGCATCTGGTTCCAAGGAAGTCAATGCCTCCTTCAGTATGTACCTAACCAGGCATATCCAGAAACTGGAACATCCACAGAAATTCCTCCCTAAAAGAATACAGGCTGTAAGTAACATGTCTTCTGCATCTGGAAAGACAGGTATGTATCCCTGAGACTGCCCCTTCTCTGGAACAGGCTCCCATCCATGTGAAGCACAGTTCCTCCCAAACCCAATTCAATTGTAACTTGGGCAATTAGATGGGGAAAAAGAAATCCATCCCTGATTTGGCACCTATGTCTCTAATGGACACAGGCATGCTGTAAATGGTTCACCTCTCAGGGCCTTGCTTGTAAATGTTTCACCTCCCAAGCCCCTGTTTACACTTATCAAGGTTACCAGAACTTGTTAGAGATTTGGGATGCATGACTAGGCTTAAAAAGGCCCTTGTGTTTGTTAACCTAGTAAACACCTATGAACCTATAAGGTGTTTGATATACATAAAGTGCAGTGTTGTTTACACATATTAGATAAAATAATTGCTCTAGACTACTAGGCATTGGTACAACAGGTTGTATCAGGGAAGTTCAGTTATGGAGTACATACTACTGTAGCTTAGGTAAGATACACTGCATTTTTTCCACAGCTTTCATGTAGCCAGGACATGACTTACATTACTAGACTGTGGGTGGCACAGTGGTGCAGTGGTTAATGTTGTCACCTCACAGAAAGAGGTTTTCCGATTTGATTCTCAGCTGGGATGCCTTCTGTGTGGAGTCTGCATGTCCTCCCTGTGTTCTCTTGGGTTTTCTCTGGGTGCTCTGGTTTCCTTCCCTTCTTCCAAAGACATGTGTCTGGAACGTTTCTCCCCAGGCCTCCACTGAAAATAGGCTCTGGCCTAGTCGGATTTTCCCGGTCAACAAATATTAAATAAAATAAATAATAATAATCGTGTTACATTGTACTGAACAAGAGACCAATAATACCCCAACTCTTAAAAGTATTTGTCTTTGTAATGAACAGGAGTACAGTGATTCCCTCCTCCAATTAATATGCTTTGCTCATAAGATAAGCTGTACATCTTACAGGGAAACAATGCTGTACTATACTGCATGCTCCTTGCAGATGCTGTGAACAGTACTGAATTACAGATGATACTAGTTTATACAAATAATATCCTGTCAAGTCTGAGTCAACGAAATGTGGACAGGATATACAAAATATACCAACACTGTAGAATTTCCAGTCTACCCCCCCCCCCACACACACACACACACACACACACACTCAACAGTGTGTGGAATTACATAATAGTTAAAATTAGTAGTTAACTACAAGACATAAGGCATTTGTAAAGAGAATGTCTTGAGGATATGTAGTAGAGTTAATTATTAGGGAATTACATTTCACTGATTACTTAATACGTATCTTGATAAAATCAGTGGAATAGTGTATACCTGTCAAATTTTTGTGTGGGGGAATTCATGTCTGCCACCTGACTCACATGCATTTTAAATGTAGGAGAATCTTACAGCACTTATCAAAGTCAGGTAAAAATTTATCAATAAGACATATACTTATGACCTGCATACCAGCAATACATAAGAGAAAGCAGACTAAAATTTACTTTAACTCACAAAATCCACTGAAGTAATGTTCACTTATCACATGTTATACAATACTATAGACTCATAATATAAAAAAATTCTACAGTGGAATCATCACATGACAACCATCATATTATATATCATTCATTTAAGTGGAAAACTCCGAAATTAATTAAATTTTTTGACCTGTAATTTTAGAATGACTGTCACTTGCATTGTAATCAGAGCAAATATAATTTTAATGCTAATGCATGACCTTGTAAAATGCCTGATGTCACGAGAGTGACTTGCCAGCTATGAGCATATATGTATATGGGATACATTCAAAACATCATAACTTAGAAACACAAAATATTGAACATCTAAACCTAAAAAAAAAAATCATAAAACAATACAAAATACATATTGTTTGCAAGTGGGGCATCACTTCCCCTTGTGCATCCCATACCCCTTTCAAATTATATTTACCAGCACCAAGAATGCACAGCCTTGGGGAAAGGACAAAGTCCTATTCCCCAAAATAAAGAAATGCAGCCAAAAATGGTTCAGTGTTCCAAATGTTCAACCAATGGATGGTCAATATTTTTTTCTGTTGACCAAATGAACGACTCCCATGTATACTGTGATAAAGATGAAAAAAGCACCTTGTAGTACTAGCAAACAAGGTGGTGTGGTGGTGTGATAAGGATGGCTTATTGTTTCTTCTAGATATTAGGTCAGTGAACAGCATAATAAATTTTGTGTTGCATTTTTAAGTTAAGGTACTTTAGAGGAATAGTAGCCTTTTGAGTAGCTAGGGAATTGTAAGGTAATGGGTAAGGGGATGCATTTATTTGGCTATCTGCATTTACTCTGCTTGGATTTTGCAGCTGGGTTTTGTACTAGCTCAAAAGTTTTGCACTTCTATTGGTTAACTGTCATTGCATTTTATTAATTTACTGTGATATTCGCTGTGTTTGCTGCACTTTATATAAAAACGTACTGTTCTACTGCTGCTTTAAGTACTTATTACATTATATCAGATAGTCAGGGCTGTTGTATCTGGATTGTGTTGTGGTCTTACACTTGGGCTTCAAACCAGCCATTTTACATTAAGAATATTTTTTCTGCACTCTTTTGGCAGACGTGTACTGATCTATACCTATCTGAGGTTGGGATTGCTAATAGAAGGCTTATTGTGTGCTTTCCTGATTGGCAGTTAGCCTAAAACTTGGACCTTTTTGCCTGCATATAAACTTTCCATTTGTGTCTATACAGGGCACTGCAAACCGCCACTAGCAGTGCCCTTTACAGACTCAAATGCCTTGAAGATAAATTTTCCTAGAATAACCATCTCTGAAGCCATACCCAGCCCCCTGCTGCTCTAGGAGCAACTAAGTTGTTTAACCTTAGATTACACAAAGTATAGTTCCTACTAATAGTCTCTGTGCTACCAGCACAGTCCAGTCTAATTAATCCATTCCTTTCCCTGATAAAACTCACAATAAGAATCTGATATCATGGATGGGCAGTTTCCTACCATCTCTGTAGCCAGCTTGAAGGACCTGAGCATCCTGAGGCAATGTAACAATTGTCTCATGTATACTGACAACCACTAAATTCTGAAAAAAAAATACTATACATGAGAGATATAGTTATACTATGAAAATGGAGGCAGGACTCTCACATGCACACAGATCAAATGAAAAACAGGTTGTCAGCACACACACACACCACTTCCCACAATAAATAATGATTTGAAACATAAACCCACATATGCGGATGTATTCACTAGTAACTTACCAAAAACTCAGAGGCCTTCTAATCACCACATTCAGATACCACATATACAAACAACAAAACAAACAACCACCACAACACATAATAATACATATCCCTGTGTCTCAAGAAACAAGCCTATAAAGTGAAACACCACAAAACCTAACATACTAGTCATAGAAAACTCCATATTATGGTGCACAGATGTCCCACTCACCTGGCTGGATAAGGAGAAGGTTGTGGTTAGCTGCCTGTCTGGTGGCAGGATCCATCAGATTACAAAAATACTCAAGTCATTCAGCCAAAAGTACCAGTATGACTCTGTTGTAGTCCATGTGGGGGTGAATGATTTGAGACATATTTCACTGGACTATATGAAGAGAGACATGACTGAGCTCTCAGATTACATGTCACAGGCAGGTATAAGCCTAACCTTAAGCAGTATTCTATCTTCTCCAAGGATGATGCCACAATACTGGTGTTTCTCCCCATGTAGCCCAATACCTTAGTCATGGGTGTCTTTAACTCTCCTACCATTGACTGAGGGACATACACAACCACTAACATACAAGCTCAGAAGTTCTTATATGTTGTCAAGGCAAATGGTCTGGAACAGCTGGTTGGTACACCCATTAGGGTTTCACATATCCTGGACATAGTACTAACCAACAAGGGAGCGTGTTGCAGCTCCTCCTTTATAATTTCTTATTTGGTACAACAGGACAACAAAACAGTATCCTTTGAAAATAATTTAAGGCCAGATATCCCATCAGGCTCAAAAATGCTAAATAATTTCTCCAAGACAAATAATTGCCTACTAAGCAATGGCATATGAAATTTCAAAGCTCCCCTGAACCCAGAAAACACAGAATCCTATGCAGAGGTGTACACCACTGCCCTGTATAGCCACTTAAGCAATTATGTAGAATTGTCAGTTCTGAACCAGATTAAACCCAAGTATTGCTGGAAAAATTAGCCACCATGGTGGACCTCTGTTATAAACAGGCTATACAACAAAAGAAAGAAACTAATGTCCAAAAATAAGTGGGAAAAGGTACATCAGAAGTAAAAATCCCTCACTAGTCTAAACAAACAATTCAGAGATCTGGACAAGTCCTGAAAAACAAATTATGAAGCAAAAATAACCTCCCTAGCAAATCTAAATCACAAAGCATTTATTAAATATGTCTGAAATCTTAACAGGATTACCCAGCTATGCACAGAGTTGGTTGTGGATGGCACCACCCATACTCAGCTGGAGGAAATAGTCAACCTGCTAGCTGACAGATTTGGATCAAACTTCATCCCCTTGTCTCCACCGGTAATCCACCAAACTATACCTGCCACCATTCCTCAGCCTATTATCTCAAGAGAGCAGGTCATCTCTACAATCTCTAAGGCTAAAATCACAGCATCAATGGGCCCTGACAACATCTCAGGTTGCCTTTTAAATAACATAATACATAACATGGCAGACCCACCTAAATGCGTATTTAACCACAGCCTCCGGACAGGCTATTTCCGGCAGAATGGAGGTTAGCAAACAGTCGTCACTCTGCACAAGGTGGGACCATCAACTGACCCAAGGAATTATAAACCTATAAGCCTGACTAGCCTCTTCTGTAAGGCCATGGAAAGGATTATCATGGATCTTATCAACAAGGACATAGATAATATCCAGACACTGGAACCAACCCAGTTTGGATTCGTTAAGAGTAGATCATGTCTGTTAAATCTGGTTAACTTCTTCAAGAAGGTCACCAAGGCCATGGATGAGGTAAAGATTGTGCATACTACCTTCCTTGACCTGGCCAATGCATCTGACACAATTCCCAACTCAGGTATCATAGAGGAACTCTCTCAGCTGGGCATAAACCCCTACAATATCATACTGTCAAAATGGGTGAAGTCACCTCTAGCAAGAGGGCTGTCACCAGTGCACCACAGGGTTCTGTACTAAGCCCTCTACTGTTTGGTATTTATTTCTCAGAGGTCAAGGCAAATGTAGATGGCCTTTGGCTGACCAAGTTCGAGGATGACTGCAGATTGAGGACAATTACTGAATTCCCGAACAATACTGATATACTGCAGAAAGGATTAACACAGGTAAATGCTTGGTGCCAAAGCCTTGGATTGAAGCTAAATTCAAAATAATGCATAATTATTCCATTTGAGAAAGCAAATACCACAGTTAATTACAGTATAGACACCCCCCCCAAGAGTAGACCCAGTGGTACATGATCTGGATACTCAAGTTGAGAGTAATCTGAAGTTTGACTACCACGAGTCCACAGTAGTGAGAAAGTACTTCTATGTGGCACAACTCATAAGTAAAGGCATGGCATCCAGATCAAAGGACATTATAATTCCTTTGTTCCCAGCCCTCATCAGACCAGTAATTGAGTACAGTGTACCCTTTTGCATGTACCTCACCAGATACCTGCAACAGCTGGAGTAATCCCAAGAGTTTCTCACCAGGAAGATACGGGATATAAAAAACAAGTCCTAAGTGGAAAGTCTGAAATCCCTATCACTGTATTATTTCTCCTACAGACTATTAAGGGGCAATCTGTGTCTGGCCTACAAGGCAGTGTCCAATCTGGCCCTCATGGAAATGTTACATATTCATAAATCAAACAGCAAGAGGGTCACTCGTTCCAATGATCTTAACTTCTGATATAGATAAATCATGTTGGAGAGAGAGAGAGAGAGAGAGAGAGAGAGAGAGAGAGATACTTCTCTCAGAGAGTACTCCTTCTCTGGAACAAGCTTACCATTCACATAAAGCAAAGCCCTTCTCTGATTCACTTCAAGTACAACCTAGATCACTGGATGGGTAATTGTAAATTTACTCCTGGGGTAGTGCCCATGTCCATCATGGACTGAAGCAATCTGTATTAGATACCATTGCATGGGCTCATACCTCTGTGAACGACTTTCACCTAGCTATTGAAAATTGGGAAACTCAGGTTAAATTTCCTTCCTACCCCCACTGGAGTACCCCAAGGTTCCATACTTGGCCCATTGCTATTCAATATCTTTATTAATGACTTCCACAAAGCCATACCTAATACCAAAAGTGTGCAATATGCTGATGATTCCACTTTGATCTGCATCACTAACCTAACAGAGCTCCAATTTCTGACACAAACTTCCTTCTCAACCACTGAAAACTGGATGCTCCAAAATCACCTCTCACTAAATTCCAACAAAACTAAGATCCTTCTATTCTCTCCCTCAAAATCCTCCCCTCTTGATAAAAACTCATTTCAAATTACCAGCCTTAACAACTCCACTATCAAAATCGTACCCTCTGCCAAACTTTTTGGTGTCACCATCGATGATCACCTAAAATTTAACACTCATATCCAGCTAAACATCAAGAAAACACACATAAAACTTGGCCTACTTTACAGAAACAACCACTTCCTCTCTCCTACCACCAGACTAACTCTTGCCCCAACCTATCTCCTTCCCTCTCTACTGTATGGCACTCCTCTGCTCACTAATTTATCTTCCACACTTACTTCCAAACTGGAAGTATGTTACAATAAAATCTCCAGATTTGTCACCAGTGCCAAATTCTCCTCTCATCACTGCACCTCCCTTCACTCATTAAACTAGCTTGAACTCCCCAATCAACTTGCCTTTCTTCAAATCACCACAGCCCACAAATTACTGTTCCAACCCACTTACTGCCCTGCACTATCCAGTATGCTACAACCATATCCCCCTCAGATCCCTTAGATCTACCCACCAAAACCTGATTACCGTTCAAAAACCCAAGTGCCCAGCTGGTCAGCTTCTGTTATCCTTTTCCCTAGCTAAAAAATGGAATGCTCTACCCTCCACACTGAGGACCTGTGACAACCTTAATAACTTTAAAACTCAACTTCATCCCTACCTGTATCTAAACAGGAAATGCAACTGTACTCTTCAGCCCATACCTCTCAAGCTCTCCTCCCCCTTTACTCCTGGATAACCTTCTTACCTTCCTAACCTCGCTCTCAAACGTAGATTGTATATGTAACTAAACAGTAAAATCTAGCTATTATGCTATATACCTGTCTTTTTCTCCTGACAAAACTGTAATTGTTTGTTTTTTTCTTTTTTTGAATGTAACCTGTTGTTTTTAATGCAAACTGTCTTTGAAACTATTCATGTAAGTAAACGTTGTGTTGTGGAGCTTTTCTCCCCGGGCCTCCACTGAAAATGGGCCCCCCCAAGCCCAGTGGACCTCCCCGGTCATCAAACTGAAATAAATAAATAAATAAATATGGCTAGGCTTGTAAAGGTTCTTGGATTATTTGTCTAGTAATCTCCTATTAATCTAGTAAAATATTATGAAGTGAGGGAATATTTTAACTTGTTCAACCAAAATACTTACTGGAAGAAGACATTTTGTGTAGTAAATTTGACATATTTACAACTAATACAGATGTTTTCAGTTAATCTGATAAAATCTATTTAAATTCTCATGTAATGATGGAATGAAAAGAGAAAGAAGTCATTTAAATAAGTATATTACCTGTTTTGTGCTTCAGTGGAGATCATTGTGTCCAAAGATTTTTCTCCCCCATTTTGTTTTACTATAGTTATTAATTACACTTTGCAAGGCCAATTAGCCATTATTAGTCAGTGTGCATTTGCAGGACAGAATGCAGGCTCACTTACAGAATTCTGCATGTCACACAGCAATGATATCTAAAATAATAATAATTCAGTGGGCATTTATCTTTTTTTTGACACTGTGTCAAAAATGAACATTTCATCAATTAAGTCCACATCCTGTGTATCACACACAATATGAGACTGAGGATTTAAAATGAGCATGTAGTAAGAGAATATAATAAGGTTTCATAAGACTACACACACTGAGACATGAAAAAAGTAGCATATCATGTGATTTTACAAGTATCAACAGACAGAAGTTATTCTCTGCTCAAGTATATTAATTTATTATGATGGAGCAGTTAAAATGATCAAAACTCCCCAATGTTGACATGTGTTTTGTTGACACACTTAGGTTGATAAAACAGATGGCTGACAGGTGTGCAATACTGACAGTCTTTGGGATTGGGGAATATGCCATTTCCTATGGGATTCTGTGATCTCATAGTTAGCTTATATGATTACAAAGTGTGCAGAGGGACTCGCTCCCTGCTAAAAAGAATGTTTTTTTTTTTAACTTTTTTTTTTTTGCATACTCTGAGGGAAATCCTTGGTGCATGCATAGTGATGTGTTGATGTTTGCATTGTTGACCTTTTGCTGTCAGCATTAGCAAAGTTTGGATATTTCAATCATTTTAGGCATGCCCATAATAATAAATAATGTCTAATCAATATAAATGGAACAAATGAAGTTATAGCTTAGTCTGAGACTTTATGCTAATAACATCTACACTATGGAAAATGATGTTATTTTGATACTGATTTACAAAAATATACAATAGTAGGCAACCAAAGGAAATATCCCAGATGAAATGAGAAACAGACTCATTTATTTAAGTACATGAAGAAAAGCACAGGTTGAGGAAGGATATAAAAGAACAGTGGATAGGAATGGGACTATAACTTTACTAGTATCCATAAGGAATAGAGGGAATACAGCAGAATCAGGTGCAAATTACAAACTGTAAAAGAAGTAGACAAATAAAGTTTAGGAGGTATGGATGCCGAACATAGAAAACAGGACTGCAGGCTTAATGTATGTGCATTAGGAAATGGTAGATGGTGGGCAGTAGAAGACACTGGAAAATACAGATGTAAAAAGGGGAGCAAAACAAATTTGCTCATTTTTTGTTTTTAAACTGAATCCATTGTTTTTAGATAAGAGAAAGAGAAACAATGATAACAAACAATGAACAGTGAAATGTAAACTTACAACCTCCATTAATGCAAGAGAGTAAATAAAGCAAAAACGATTACATATTAAAAATGATTGTAACTATATACGTTATGCACAGTACTCAACAGTGCATTAACAATTTGCACTTAAATGACCCTCGGAAGGCATAAAGTTCACATTGTAAAAAGAAAAGTATGCCTTTTCTTTACTGTACATGTTAACTTCTTAATATCAAAGTGACTCAATAACATTCTCCTGAGGGACATAGTTAATCTGTCCAACCCCCTTTAACACAAAATGGTATTACTAATTTGAGTATGGAAGAAGTTAACAATGTGCTCGGGGGTAGCTTCTCTATTTGTTACTACTGTCTAGTGCATAAAAACGTAACCCTGGTTGTCAGTAGCTAGTACACTTCCAAGTGTGAGAGAAAACAAGGTTAGGTAGTGGACCTTATACCAAAAATCCAAAAGGTCTAGTTAAGGGCAATACAAACCTTTTCAATCTCATCTAGATTGCTAATCAATAGCCTCCAATGAGCCTGTGACATGGGGCAAAACTAGAACATGTGAAGCACATCAGCCCCACTTTGCCTACCACATCTCTAACTTTTGCTGTCTGGCTTCAACGTAGACTGCCAAGGCCTGCAGGGAGTAAGGTACCACCTACAAATAATCATCTGTTGGTCCTTGTATCTGGACAATGGTCTAAGTTTGTTAAGAACATACCAGACTTGCTTCCATTGTGGCCTGCATAGTCAAATTCTTTTTTGGCCCTTCTACTCATCACCTGCTTTATCAAGTCTTTGGCTTTGTTTTCCCACATATCTTTGTAGATTAAAGTAGTTTTTTTTCTGGATCTAATTCTACTCCATTTCTGCCATGTCAAAACCTGTTTATGGTTTTCTTGTGTGGCAGCCAATTGGTTCTAGATCTGGCCTATCTGCCAATAAGTGAGCCATTCTTGCTCCTTAATATCTACTTTAATGTCTGCAAAATTTTTAAGAATAGAGTTATTCAGGCTTTATTAATAGTCATGACCATCCCATCACCATTGCATTAGTCCCATGGTCACCCAGTGATCCTCTGAGGATCCTTTAATTGTCTCTTTTATCTTTGTGTGGACCAGACACAGTTCATTGGACCACTCCTCCAGTTGAAATCACTAAATTATACACTCTCCAAATATACCTGGTGGAGCCATTCTAGTGGGAGTAGGCAGATAAATCATGTAGGGTCTTGCCTCATGTTTCTTAGGGATCTATCTCTTTAACAGTGGCCATCTAGTGGTCTGACTTAATTAAAAAGCCAGGACATATTCTGCTTGGTTGGAAAAGCATCATTCCCTCAAAAATTTAGGGATTGCAGTCTGAAACTCTCTTCACCTCCTTTTCCCAAACTCTTGTCTGTGATAAGTTCTTGTAGGCAACATGTACAAGGATGTTTAATTGATACTGGGATATATCTAACAAAATAGGTGATATGGGGCATAATCATTACTTGGCTTGTCTTCACTTTCCCAGTAATGGAATTAAAATTTTTCATTTTAAGCAATATAGCTTCAGTCTTAGTAAAGTCACAAAGATTGTCTTCAACTGTATAATTTAAGGATTTACTTAGTGTTATATCCAAATACTTGGAAGATGAGGCTATTGGAATACCCTGTGCAGAGGAGTATCTAGGTCATTTGGAGCCCAGAGTGAAACCCTCATTTGTTGCTCCCCTTCCCATCTACAGAGCAAAAAAATGTTTTCTGAACAGGTTGGACAAATGCCTTGACAACAGCTTTTCACAAAAATATAGCCCAACAGGCTCAAAAGCATGCCCAAACTGAAAGTTTTATTGAAAGTTTAATACATTTTCAGAGTTAATCATTTAAATGTCATGTGATGCATAACCAAATACAACACAGCTTTAACAAGTCAAAGATACCTCGCAGTATTAAAAATAAATCAGAATTCAGCACAATCCACATTTCTTTGCAGGCACAGTCCAAATGTCAACAGCAGCATAGCAAATAGCTTGGTAAATATGAATTGCAACATAGAAAATACGTGACGCAGACCCTGACCCTTATGTATATGGCACAAAACGTTTAGTGTGCATTGCAACACCATTTATATGTGAAGTTTACATCATATTGACAGCAGTTTGTAACATGTTTTAATAGTCAGTGCTAGCTCAGTGAACAATGGATACCTGTATGGCAGTATGAGGTTTACTGCCTTCTAACAGCATGCCCCAGCAGCATAATAAGATAGTAGACACTTACAATGAGTTTACTGTTTAGCAGCAGGAGTGTGCTCTACTAGACTATGTAGGCTGTACCTCCAAGATGCCTTATTTCAGTTATAAAATGACCCCCAAGCATAAAGATAAATGCACAGTGTAAGTAAGTAAGCAGCAGAAGAAATAACAAAAAGTATTGGAAAATAATAGTCCCTTGGATAAATTGTTTCTGACATTTTTAATTTCTTCAAGTCTTTTGGGTTTCTAATACCATGATGGGAATGGACCCCATTCCTAAGTCAAAGTATGATTAAAGTTCATGAAATTAGTATTGTTTCACTCTTTGATGTCAGCCAAAAGTGCTCTTCGCAGCACCCGCAATGTGCCCAGTAATGACTCCTTCTGCAATTCGTATGGTGTTACATGAATTGGTAACATATCTAAATACAATTGTAAATTCTTTTTTATAAGACCCGTTCCTCCTACTACTATTGGAACTGTCTGGGTATCTTTCTTCCACATGGCTCTTGTTTCTGCCTGCAGATCAAGGTATTTTATGATTTTGTGTCTCTCTGTGCGTAAGACACTGTAGTCACTGGGTGTGGCGATTTCAATGATCAATGCTACTTTTGTCTTCTTTTCTTGGACCACTATATCCAATTTTCTAGCATCTGTCTTATGAACTGTTGGTATTGGGTGATCCCATGTGATATAAACTTCATCATTTTCTATGATTCTTTGTGGCTCGTTTCCAGTGTTTTTCAGCCATTTCGATACCATAATGTTTGCACAATCCCCAGTGCAACAGTCTTGCCACATTATCATGCCTTTCAATATACAGTCCTTCTGTCATTAGTGAGTTGCAAACAGCAACAAGGTGTATGACTGTTTCCAATTAAGTTTTACAAAACCTACATTTGTCTGTTTCTCCCACACGTTCAATGGACTTTGTAAACTAGCATGTATGTACCCCACTATCTTGGGCTGCCAATATTAACCTTTCATTTCTTGATGTGAATTCACCTCTACTTAACCATTCCTGCTTTCATTCTTGATCAACATGAGGCTCTTCCAGAAGTTTTCTATACTTGCAGCTATATTTATGTCTTTTCCACATTTCTTGTCTTCTCATCTGGTCCTTCACCTTATATTCTTTATTTTATTTTTTAGCACATTCAGTTGCTACCTGGTTTTTATCCACTTCTGGTTTGATCTCCATTCCTGCTTGATGTCGATATGCTTCTGGTAAATTAAGCAGAGATGTCATCTTAGATTTATTCTCCTCATGTTTCAAAACTTTCACTACATTTGGATCTTGTGAAGTCAGTAGATATGTGTGGAGTTCCATGATTGCAGATCTGTACATGTAATCAATTTCAAGGAGGCCCAGCCCTCCTTCAGAATGGGGAATATATAATCTTGGTATACACTGATTTTTATAAATCATTTTGTGAGCATGAAGCATCTTTCCAACACTTTTTGGGGCCAGTAAATCATTCCAAAACTATAAGTTAGGACAGGAAGAGCAAACTGATTTATGGCTTGGATCTTGTTCCTAGATGTCAATGTTGTTTTCAGGATTAATTTAAGTCTTCTTCTGACAGTATGAGTCATACTATTGTTATGTCATACCACAAGGTATAGGGTTTGATTCTAACCTTTGGGATGGGAAATTTGGCTAGACTTAAAATGAACCACAAGGGGCAGATGGCCTAGTACTAACCTATGAACTTACACATGCACACAGATGCAGAGACACACACACACACACACACAATTCTTTTGTTACTGTACAAAACCATCCATGATAGGCATATATCCAAATATTGTGCTAGTCATTAATAAAGGACGCATCTGAGCTAAAATTAGCTTTATTTAATTATAACACACATGTTATAAAAGCCAAGTAAATAATGCTAAATATCAGGTAGATCATGCCTGCTCAACCTGGTCAACTTCTTTGAGTCAGTCACCAGAGCTGTGGATGAAGGCAAGGTGGTTCATACAGCCTACCTTGATTTGGCCAAGGCCTTTGATACCATTCACCACTCAGGAATCATAGAAAAACTCACTAAGCTATGCATCAACCCCTATATCACTAGGTCGGTTGAAAACTGGCTCACAGATAGAACCCACAGTGTGAAAGTAGCTGTCTCCAGGTCAGACTGCCGACCAGTTATGAGTGGAGTCCCACAGGGTTTGGTCCTGGGTCCTCTCCTGTTTGGTATCTACTTCTGTGAAGTCCAGGCCAACATGAATGGACTCTGGCTGACAAAGTTCACAGACAGTTTCAAGTTGGGAGCTATTATTAACTTCCCAAGTGATGTTGATATCCTACAGAAAGGCCTCACTGAGACTAACGATTGGTGTCAGAACCACAGCCTTAAGCTCAGTGCCAAAAAAAGTGTCATCATCCCCTTTGGGAAAAACCCAGTTCCCATGAATTACCACATCGATGGTAGTCCACTAAACACAGAAGGCATTATAAGAGATCTGGGAACACAGGTTGACAGCAACCTCTCTTTTGACCACCACATTGCCACTGTGGTCAGAAATTCCTTTTATGTGGCACATCTCATTATTAAGGGTTTTGCATCCAGGAAGAAAAAGGTCATTGTCTCCCTCAACTCTTCCCTCATTAGGCCAATCATTGAGTACAATGCCCCATTTGGCATGTACCTCACTAGACACCTGCAAACTGGAGAGACCACAAAAGTACCTCACAAAGAGGATCCTAGGCCTCAAACACTTGTCCTATATGGACATACTCAAAAAACTCCAACTATTCTCTTTCTCATATTGCTAACTTAGAGGCAATTTCTACTTGACTTACAAAGCCATGTCTGACCCAGTTCTGTTGGAAATGTTACATCTAAAGAAATCCCACTCCCTCCACACCACGCACTTCAGAGACCTCAACCTCATTACCACAATCAACAGAACATGATGGAAGGACAGCTTCATAACCCAGAGACTGCCCATGCTATGGAATAGACTTCCCATACATGTCAAACAGAGCACCTAACTGGCCCTCTTCAAGACAAATCTTGAAGAGTGGATGGGAAATAGAGAATTCACCCTGGGGGTCATTCCAGTGGCTCTACTCGACAGAGCCACTGGGAACTAAGGTCGGGTGGGACAATGCCAGGGTAATCCTATGGGCTAGGCTTGTAAAGACTCCAGGGCCATTAGCCTAGTACACACCTATGATCCTATGAACCTATCAAATCCAATAACTATGTGTATATTGCATTACATATACTGATCCTATTTTATGATAGTCTCCAGCGGCTTAAACAGCAAAGGAAGAAGAAAAGTTTTAAAGCCCTGCACCAATCTCTGGCTCAGACATACAGTATAATACTTTGGGCAGCACAATTTGTTATTCTGCAAATCTGCAATTGTTTGTTTGTTTGTGTCTTTCAGCTTTTCCCGGTTAGGGGTCGCCACAGTGGAACTCTGGTCCGCTAATGATTGGCAGTAGATCTTTACGTGCTGGCTTGCCGGGCCTAATGCACAACCTTCAATGAACACCCATTCCCACATGTCGACACACAGAAGATGCTCTAACTGAGAATCGAACGGGCAACGTGTAACTGTGAGGCGACAACGCTACCGCAGCACCACCACCGCAATACTGCAATAATCATGAATAATCATGATTATTTCAAGGTACTCTAATGGAGACCTCAAGAAGCCGATTAAGAAAGCAGAGTACAGTGAGGTCTCGTTTTTGATTAGTCTAAACCATTTTTGATTGATTTTCTCTTTAGTTTATCTATACAACAAACAGACTTTCAGAGTATAAAGCAGCATGTGCTGAATACTTAGCTCTGGCCCCTGACCATACCACTCAACTGTCCAGATTTTTGCAGAATGTCCAGATTTTCATCTCATAAAATTTATGGTTTTCTGGCAAATCAGTGAGGATTTAGTTAATTAAATAGTGACATACATTTGTGTTTCAGACTTCATTTCCTTCAGAAAATGCATGCTAATACAAACCTTTTTATTCTAGCAATGTTGTAAGTTTACACTTTATAAGAGCAGTATTTAAAACCTGAC
Source organism: Protopterus annectens (assembly GCF_019279795.1). Taxonomy (NCBI): domain Eukaryota; kingdom Metazoa; phylum Chordata; order Ceratodontiformes; family Protopteridae; genus Protopterus; species Protopterus annectens. Next base: position 282,524,910 of record NC_056737.1, read on the forward strand.
CCTAATTTTAGGCCTTTGTCACATTTTTTTTAGGCCTTGCCAGATTTCTTGTGCCAAGAGGTTGAGAGATATGCTCTCTGACACTGCATTCATGAGAGACAGATGTATGATACTTTTTTTCAGTGACCAAGAAGAGACTAATAATATAAATTTGATGTAGGTAGCTCACCCCCACATTTGGGATGCAAGGTAGCGTATCCTCCTGAAAAAAAAAAACATTTACATTTCAGTGAGCCTGATAACCAGTGATTTAATTGTTCATGAGTCATGTTGGAAGGATTAACTATATTCTTGTTTTAAAATCATTAGGAATATACATTAAAATTACACTTGACTTTGCTGCATTGTTTGTTTTCTTTCTCTAAATGTCCTGGTTATCCCACCAGTACTTTGTCCATGAATGCACAAGCACCAAAATGAACAGTTCCCTAATGTCAATGCAGTGGTGGTGCTGTGGTAGCATTGTTGCCTCACAGTAAGACGTTGTCCTGTTTGATTCTCAGCTAGAGCATCTTCTGTGTGGAGACATGCGTGAATGGGCATACCTTCGTTGAAGGTTGTGCGTCAGGGCTGGCAACTCGGCATGTAAAAATCTACTGCCAATCATTAGCAGACCGGAGTTTCGCTGTGGCAACCCCTAACCGGGAAAAGCCAAAAGACACAACAACAACAACTCAAATAACACCAAAATGAATCATTTGTCCCAAAGATCTGTTCAGCAGTTTGTTCAAGTATGCACAAACACCAAAATGAAACATTTCCCGAATGACCCCTTCAGCAGTTTGTCCAAGTATACACAAGCACTCAAATGACATCAAAATGAACATTTCACACCAAAGATCATTCCAGCAGTCTGCCTGAGTATACACAAGCACCATAAACAATCATTTCCCCCATGAACTCTTCAGTAGTTTGTCAAGTATGAACAAGCACCAGAATTAAATATTTCCCCCGATTACCCCTTCAGCAGTCTTTCCAGATATACACAAGCACCAAAAGGAATAATTTCCACCAGCAACTCCTTCAGCAGTTTGTCCAAGTATGCACAAGCACTCAAATGATACAAAATTAAACATTACCTCCAACTATCATTTTATTCATGTGAGTAATTGGCCTTGGAGAAGTTTTTTAGTCTAGCTGCTGCTAATGGGGGTCTGGTGTTATAGTTACTTCTAACAAGCTTGATTTGTAGTCAGATCTCACCAGAGAGGGCATTACACTGGGGGTGGTGCAATGGTCCCCCATGTTGGTGAGCACCTGATCCAGTATATTTGAGCCCCTTCTGGGGGTATCGACCAGCTGATCCAGGACATTGGAGTTAATGAAATCCAGGAATGCTTGGGCAAGTGCATTACAAGACATATAGTTTACTCATTCAATGCACAGGTAGTTAAAGTCACCCAAGACCAGGGTGTTTAGTTTTATCTTGATTGACTCAAGTAGATCCAAGAAGGCTGAATGGGTGACCTGATTCATGGAGGGGGTCCTTTAGCTGGCAATGACTTGCAGATGGGTCTTACCAATACTGAATTGCACCTGAAGTAATTCCAGGGAATTATTCTGTATAACCAGTCTAGAGGTGTATTCATCTTTAATGTATAATGCTGCACTACCTCCTTTGGTTCTTACACCTTCAGTTTGTGGTCTAAACGTGTGGAAGGAAGTACAACCCAGTATGGCTGGGGTGTCTCTGCAGCCTTAAAAAGGTCTCTGTGACTGCACAAATGTCAGTATCTTCAAGGGTAAGGGCTGCTTCCAGTGAGTGCAGTTTCAGGTTTAGACTCCTAGCATTTAACAGCATAACCTTGAGGTTGTTTTTAGAGGGTATTTTTACATTGGGAATTTTTTTCTTGTGGCATTGCCTAAAAAGGTACTATGGGGGTGGCAAGAGCTTAGCCAGTAACCAAAATCCCAGTGGTGACAAATAAAGACCATCTCTGGCAGAGCATCAAGGTCTTCCAACCATATAATCCCAGGCAGACAGATGCTGGATCCCATTAGAATGACACCAGAAACTTAGCTAATTATTGAAGTCAATAATTTTTTGTTTGTATTGTGGCATCATCCTAGGTGAAGGTTAAATACTGCTTACGGCTAGGGACATACCTGGCTGAGACACATAATCAGAGAGCTCAGTCATGTCTCTCTTCGGATCTATCTTACTATGTCGACAAGTCAGAACGCCGACAGCGAGAACACCGACGCCAGAAGATCGAAAACGGAGAAGACCGACGGATCAAAACCCCGACGCTGAGAACATCGACATGGGAAAAGGCTGTGTATGTATGCGGTAGTGACGGACGTTAGGGTGCGAGTAAGGTAAGTGTGCGACTGTGATAGTTTGTGGGTTAGGGACGGGTTAAGTGAGTTAGGGTTAGGGCGCGGGCTAGGTAAGTGTGCGACTGTGATAGTTTGTGGGTTAGGGGCGGGTTAAGTGAGTTAGGGTTAGGGCGGGCTAGGTAAGTGTGCGACTGTGATAGTTTGTGGGTTAGGGCGGGTTAAGTGAGTTAGGGTTAGGGCGGGCTAGGTAAGTGTCGACTGTGATAGTTTGTGGGTTAGGCGGGTTAAGTGAGTTAGGGTTAGGGCGGGTTAGGTGAGTGTGCGATAGTGGCGGACCTTAGGGTTAGGGTTTGGGTTAAGGTTGTAGGTAGTTGTGTATGTGAGGTTTAGTGTTGGTTTGTAAGGATTTTGGTGTGCTTGTGTTGTGTGTGTGCTTTTTGGACCGGGGATTTGTTTTGTTTGTTGCTTGTCGGGATTATGGTGTGTCGGGCATGTGAGGTTTCATGTTTGTGAAATGTCGGTTATGTGGTGTCGGTGATTTTGTTGTCGGCGTTTTGACTTGTCGACGTAGTAAGATAGATCCCTCTCTTCATATAGTCCATTGAGGTACATCTCAAGTCATTCACACCAACATGGAGTATGTCAGTGTCATAACAGTACTTCTTGAGAGACTTGTGTGTATGTGTGTGTGTGTGTGTGTGTGTGTGTGTGTGTGTGTGTGTGTGTGTGTGTGTGTGTGTGTGTGCATGTGTGTGTGATATTGTGGATCCTGGCAGCTGACAGACATCTGAACGTAACATTTTCCTCATCCAACCTGATGAGAGGGATGTTTGTGTGTCTCACAATAGTCGCCTATAACTAGGATGTTTGGTTTTGTGTTATGCCTTAGGGGCATATCTGATGAGACACCTGTGTGTGAGATGTTATGTATACTATGTTCTGCAAGAGATGTATTATGTGAAGAGTGCTTGTGTTTGGGAGGTCTCTGATGTTTAGGTAAGCTTCTGGTAAGGACCTCCGCATATGTAGGTTTATGTGTTGTTGGTTTGGTTGGTGCAGAAGGTGTGCTGGTTGGAGAAGCTGTGGGAAATTGTCTGTACAGAATGCCAGGCAAATTTGATGTGGTCAGAACAGGGAGAGGACAGGAAGGACCAGGTAAGTAGAGGATAGGAGAAGGGATCAGAAATACAAAGGGCTAGTGGGAAAATCTGCGTTGGTAATTCAGGAGCTTTGCTGAGTGTATTGCCTGTTGGTGCAGCACAATTGCAAGAACTCACTGATGGGGAACCAGCAAGTACTAAGGGAAAAGCTGAAGCAGAAAGGTTTGTGTTTATAACTGTCAACATTAAAAACATCTGTTCAGCAGTGTGAGATGGTGTGCTTTGCGCAAATGTGGGGCTTAAATAGCAAAGGAAATTAAACTAATTAACCAATAAATATGCTCAAACTGAGCCCTTTTCCAGCAACCTTCAATTGGATGAGTTCCGACCCCAAAAGCGTGTAGGGGAACCCTTTCCAATAAAAAGATAGCCTGGTTTAGTGCTTGAATTACCCAAACAGAACTAGATTTAACAGTTATGAATCTAGTCCATGCTACAGCGATCAATGAGCAGCAACTGTATAAGACACTTTAATATAACAGTGGTACAATAATCACAGTAGAGAAGTGCAAATGCAATGAAAAAAAAATCAACTTAAGTTTTGCAGATAACACTGAAATCCTCAGAATGATCTGATGAGTACAGCAGAGCAGTGGGTGATTGCCAAACTCTGTGGAGCTTTGTTGAAACAAACACAAGCCTGTCCAAATGCAGGGTTTATGTAGTTCGCTATAATAAACCATTTTGACAAGTATGTGCCAGATAAGGAAGGAGGGTATCCAATCTACTGGCCAAGATCTTATCAAATATTTTTGAATCAAAGTTTATTAAACATGCAGGCTTAAAATCTTCTGTTGTAGGTACTTCTTTTCAATTTGGGATAAGCATTATAATAATCCGATCAAGGTTAGGTAATAAAACTTTAACTGAATCCCAGGAGTTGTAAACCTTCATGAGCACTTGCCATCAAAGCCCCCCCCACACACACACACATACACACACAATTATAGAGTCCAATAGGGAGCCCATCTATAACTCTGGCCTTACTGGGCTTCATTTCAGCTTTGGCTTTAACAATGCTTAACTGGCCTGTTCAAGCCCCTGCTCTGAATATCATCCATGGAGTCTGATTACACTGTCAGATGGGATTATAGAGGGATATGTACAAATTACAAAAGAGCCCTTCTGATATCATCCTCCTCAGTATGAATAATGTGATGTTCTACCTCCACTGATGGTATAAGTGTACCTTATTCAATGGCTTAAAAGATATATGCCACACACTGTGGATTACTCTCCATTTTAAGTCACCAAAATTCACCCCTATGTAGGAACTCATCTTCTGCTTTAGATGTTCTTAATAGGCTTATTTCAGTGCATACAGCCATTTCTAGATTGAACAAATAATTTTAGTTTCCCTGTTCAAACTGACTTGTTGTTGCATTAACTTATTCCTTGGTTTTGCATTGCAGTATTGTGGTTCTCTCCATTCTCTTAATGCCCACCATTTGCAATGATCTTCTCTCAATGCAGATTTATAACTTTCCCACCAATGTCTACAAGGGGTAGCATTCTGGTTCTTATTTACTTTCTAAGGCTTCCGAAAGTCCTTAAAATATTCCTGTCTTTACTGGATGCCCAGCAGAAGTGTGACCACTTCAAATTTCTAACCTTCTGGGAGACTGATGCCAAGTGTACTACTGAGGTTACAAAAGTATGGTCTGAGAGACCCTCATATATCATAGGAGTATGTACCCTATTCCTAAATTTATCATGGATAAATATGGGACCTAGCCTACTACACTACTGTACCAAATTCCTAGAGAAAGAAGGGAAAACTCGCCACCTCATATGGGTAAAACCATCCTCAGATATCTAGCTATTTGTATGCTGCCATCAATAACTTTGAGATAGTTTGGCTTTGGCGATACCACTCTTTTTTGTGATAGAAAGCAATCCTTGAGGTCATGACACACCAAATTAACATCACCTGCCAAAATGTTAAATTGAGATGTGCTGGTAGTTCCTTGCCAAGTTGATAAGAAGTCATCAAAGAAGGCCTTGTCACCTTCATTAGGGGTATACAAGTTTCCTATAAGCCTTTCTTCTCCATTAACTTTTCCTTCCCAAATTAGTCATCTGCCAATGCCACTATACAAGGTCCCATACATTTCTATCATTAAAGAGTGATGAAACATGATTAAAACCCCTTTTGTCCCTGCCAGGACTATGGTCTACAAAAAACATACGGAAAAAATTTTGACTTGAATTTACTAACTTACCTAATTTAAAGTTTTATCTCTTGGAGGCAAGCTACCTGTGTACCTTGTCTCTTGATTCTGTGTTGTATCTTAGCCCTGTGAATGGGTTATGAAGTTCCACACACATTCCAAGAAAAAAAATAATGGAATGGTGAAAAATCATACTGGCTAACCATAAGGCACTATTCCTCACCTACACTGAGCTTATCTGCTTAACCAACCCCTCCTATGAAATGCAGGACCTTCCCTGAGCTGGAAATGCCTTACATGCCAAGCTGGCACCTATGCCCAAGCCAATAGTTCCTGTAAGCTAAACGAAGATTAGATGGAGTTGCAAGCAGCAAGAGGATCACCCTTTTTTGTCCTGGGTAACCTATTGAAAGTAGCAATGTTCTCTGTTCGAAGCAATCCCACCCCAAAGAGTAAGTAATATACCTTAAGAAAAATTCTACAACCTTAAAAATGCAGCCCAGTCCTGAAAGAACAGTGATTAACAAAGATGTTACTCACTATAGAAATGTTTATCCCTTCTTAAAAAGACATTATTTCTCTCCCTCAAACGATGTGCTTATTCCAGGTAATCATGTACAAGAGTCTGTATAACATAAATAGCATCAGTACTGCCACTATCACCCAAAGAGAGAGAGATATATGATTTACAGAATATGTTCGACGGCTTAATACAAAATGATTACTGGATATAATCACATCAATCATAGAGTAAGACCATTCTCCCTAAAAGTATGTCAAGACATTTACATTACAAACTTAATCAACCATCAACTACATTACAAACTTAATCAACCATCGGCTATACTTTTGTCCAATTCAGCAAAACCATCTCTCATCTGCTGAGTCAGAGAAACCTGAAAAAAATTTCACACCATACTTTTCTTGTCAATGGACTTGATCTGTCTGGGGAAATGCCAAATTCTTAGGTACGTACAAGATCTTTATGGATCTTGTTGATTTCATTTCTGGTAAATGTCCAAATTGCCCTGACTATCTTTAGCTTCCTGACTTTGGTCATTAGGGTTAACTTTGGCCCCTCTAGTTGTATTGTCTTTGCCACTAGCTAGTAATTCTTTAGTAGAAGGACATGAGGGACAATGGATTGTAGAGGTGGTGAGTTTATAAGCAGTCTTGTTAATGTAAGAGGATTGTATCCCTCTAAATTTTTTTATGAGACCCTAATGGTTTTTCTGGTGATGCACTTGGTCTGGGCTGTACTCGTGGCTTTGTGGTTAAAACAATGTACTAGAAATTCATTGGAGTCTACCCACACAGGTTTGAATCCTGATGATTAGGAACCTTTGCTTTTAGGGAAGGATTTGGCATAATGGTTAAAGTCTTCACCCCATAATAATAAAGTACAGGGCAGGAAACAGCAAGTAACAATTCGGATGCCCAGGATCAATATGAGGAAAAGGATTACGTGGCCATCTTCCTTCAGGCCAGCCATGCCCCTTTTCCTCATATTTTTAATACTAATAGTTCGCTAGGACTATATCATTTACGATCTTTATGGACTGGAACCAAGTCAGTACAGAAAGTAGACCTCGGTCAAGTTTTTATGGAGTAATGTGAACAAACATATTATCTGCATGTAGTTCAACTTACTGTATACCATGAACTAACCAATGACTTTTGCACAAAGTAGGGGTTAAATATTTAGAATCAGGAACTGATTTTGCACTATTGCAGGTTATCACTATCATTTCTGGAATGCAATAATTGTGGTTAACTGGTGCAAATGCCCACAGATCAACTGTGGTAGGAGTACTACCTCAATTATTTCTTCCCAGTTTTCTGATGTAATGTAGTGATTTGTAATCTATTGTATACTTGTTTAGTGCATGTATTTTATTCTTACATCCATATTCATATTATACAATTTTGGTCAGTGTGTACTGCTATAAACTTCTTTAAAGGACAATGTCAAAATACTTGATGGGAATAAGAATAAATTTACAAACAAGATTATCTGTTTTTAGACTATCAGATTAATGATAGAATATATGACATTCCTTTACATGCAGTTCTGACAGACATTATTAAAAAAGGCTATCTTTAATTTCATCCTCCCAAAAAAGAAAAAAAAATATTGCTAAAGTCTTCAAAATGTACTAGCATAGGAGAAAAAGAAACTATCAAATAGTTTCTGCTCTCTGTATTCTAATCTGAGAGTCATAGTCTCACAGAGACTCTGTGAGAGTCATAGTCTCACAGAGACACTTTAATGCCAGGCAGTAAATTCTTCTCTCTGCCTTCATGCAGACAGGATTCAGAGCTTAGACTGGACAGAGTCTATCAACTCATAAAATAATTCCATACCTTCCAACAATCTGTTATCCACCGACTAATTGCTTTGAAACAAATGAGCTTGAAAAACAGAAACCAGAACCTAAAATAACTTATAAAGACTTAATAATCAGCTTCAGGAAATGGAGGAAAACATACATTTCTAATTTCTTCTTGTCTGACAATGAGAGAATTCCAGGAAAAGAAAAAACAAAAACAAACAAAAAATAAATAAATAAAATTAACAAACAAACAAAAAAACAAACAAACAAAAGAAACAGAGAGAGAAGGGAAAAAAAGTAGATGACTGGGAGATCATGAAGGAGGAAAACATGAATGTGTTTTAGCTAGTGAAAGGGGTGTGGGACATAATAAGTTCCAGTTTGCTCGAACTGACTGTACAAAGTGCTATTGATGGAAACAACCTATCACTTTTAATGTTGAGTGATTATGCAGGGCTACACAGTGGAAACTTTCACAGCAACAACATTCTTTGTTTTATGATCAGTTTCTGAACTTGTAAAGAAAATGCAATGTGTTGAAATGTATCTAGACCGTTCATACCACAACATTCAAACAAATGGCATTATCACTTTATTTGTATAGGGGCAAAAACTGTTGTAACCAGTTATCCAAAACCTAGCAACAAAAGGCATTAAATCATCAGTTCAATAAATTGCTAGACTGAAGATCCTTTACAAAAATGGAATCAAAATTTATAATAGCTTTGAAGAAATTCTAGCTGCAGAAAAATGGTGACCATTGTCTGGGATAAAGATATAATGGACTGCATGGCTTCCTGACAGAAATATTAGTGAATCTAGTACTCCTGCAATCGCATGAATTATCTTGATACTAGACAGTAACTGGAGTCTGGGTCCCTGAAATAATGGGATTCTGACTTTTTTTCAAAACATAACTGATGGGACTTTTTTGAGTACAAAATATGATTGGGATGGTGTTGAGTAAGCCCAACTATTTCCATTAAAAAATGTTGATCTAGTCACTCATTTGCACCTGGATATGTATTACTATGTTTCATTCCACTCTGGTATTCATTTTTTGCCTTTGCATTCTTTTAAGTGCTCCCACTGATAATCCGTCCCCTCCCTGATGGTGTGCTTTTGAGTAAGAATCCTGTCGATTGCACTGTTCAAAAGCAATGACTTTGTTCATGTCTGTTTGTGGGCAAGGAGCCACACAAGTCTTCTTATCTTACCAGATCAAGTATTAATATTTCTATGTCTCATTGATCCCTGGGGATCAGGGAATCTGTAGAGGGAGAAAGAGGATGTGGATGTGCATACCCACCTAACATTAAATTGCGGCAGTTAGTTCTTACCTGTAGGCTTACACTATTTTCTGGATGGGAATTTAACAAAAAAAAAATATTAAAACATACAGACTCAGAAGACAGCTGGGATCTTCAAGTGAAAAAACAAGCTTGTGGGCTATCACAACTGATAACTGAGTGACAACTGTTATCATTGCAGAACATGTTTAACTAGTAAGAGATGGTATAATGCCTTATTACTTCTAGCTAGCCATGCTGCATTTATATATATATATATATATATATATATATATATATATATATATATATATATATATATATATATATATATATATATATATATATATGCTGCAGCTTGCAAACATTGTTCATTGGTGCCTGTTCCTACATTCCCTTGTGTTATACACACTGTGTGGCAAGGTACACTTAAGCAAATTACACATAAGTGCTAATAAATATATTTTGTTTTTTTATCCATGTCCTGCAATTGCCACTTGACAGGTGTGCCACTGCTATACATATTTTTAACTGGGATGATTCTGGCACTTCAAGTAGCTGCATCATGCCTGTGCCCCAAGTATAGATTATGTAAGAGTCACATTTATTTCTCACCATACATGTTCAGAGACAATTTTCTGGCTCACATGATCATATGTGTAACTTTAGTACTCCATGCACAGTATATGTGTTTGTATATTTTGTCTCACCCATGTGTGTGTGTGTGTGTGTGTGTGTGTGTGTGTGTGTGTGTGTGTGTGTGTGTGTGTGTGTGTGCGCGGCATGTATGGATGATGTCCTTTAAAGTGACCATATATTAATTCACATGCCCTTAATGTAACACAATCACTGTTGACATTGACAGGGAATGGAGATGAATTCTGGTACTTGTTTTCATTTTTGATGGGAAATTATGCCATTCAGTTCTATTTTCTGTTATTTGAAATCTAATTCCATAATCAGCAGTTTAAATGTTTATGTAACTATAAGTTTAAATTAGATGACCATGGCATAAAACAAAACCAGTATATTCCCTGCCTTGATATTATGTTAGTATCCATGAAACATCAGTAAGACTGAACTGAACAGTCATTTTATTAGGAACTTGTCACATTTGTGAAATGAAATAGTTCCTTTTTTGCTTTCATTACCATTTACAACAGATCACAGCCATCTTGCAAACATGGTTCCTTGGCATACTATGACCACAAAGCAAGTGCATGCCTTTGTCTACATTCTCTTATGTTATACACATTGTATAGCAAGGTACATTTAAGCATATTCCACATAACTGCTAACAAATATATGTTGATTTGTGTCCCTTTCCTACAATTGCCACTCAACAGGTGGGCCACTACTGTAAACATTTTAAATGGGGTGATTCTGATAGTTTGAGTTGTTGCAGCATGCATGTGCCCATCATGTGACATACAAAGATAGCACACAGTGCTCTCCTTCAGTAGGCATGCCACATTATAATGACATACAAGTACATCAGCATGATGTGCGTTAAGCCCCATAGTACAGTATATCAAGTACCTTAGTGCAGACATAGCAGACATGGCTAAGCTGACAGTTGTGAATAACTTGTACTTTGCATAGTCACAATAGTTATTGTTATATGCCACTTGCTATAGACATGTCAGTACTTGAGTGCACTTTGAAAATGATATATTCATTACTGGCTTAGACATATCATAATGTGACATCTACTCTCTGCAGCTCTCACTACAATACATATATGCTATGTCCATCATGGAAGGTCCTGTACTGTGGTGCCACTACTGATTATCATGCAAATAATGAATAAACAGCAAATCCATCAGCTCTCTGTAATTGTATAATGTGGAAAATGTTATGATTGCAAACATGTCTGCAATAAACTTTTCCATGATGTTGGCCACATCTGTGTTTGATATGTAGTGCAGCTGAGACTGCACTTACATGCCTATGGAATTTGCAGTGAACAAGACATGAACAATAAATTAAACTGGCAGTTCACACCACAGCTGTATATGTGTTGAACATACAGTGTGCACAACAAACATGTATGCAGCACTATATGGCTGTGTTAGCACTATGAATAGAGTGTGACACCTGTTTGAGCTTCACATTGTGCCATGCATGTACTAGAATGTGCAGAGGTGCTGTACACATCCTCTGGCATAATGTGACACTACTACATCTGCACATGCAGACCACATAAGCTTGTGTACTGATCTGTTGATGTTCAAGTATTGCATGTCCATGCAGTCCTGCTGTAGGGGTGTTCAGGCATTAGAGTTAATCGGCCACACAAATACTGCAACCTGACAACATATGCCCTCACTATTTCTGTATCCCATGCATTACAGCAGTGGACCTGCATTGACTCACATGTCAGTGTTTTCACATACAGTATGTCTATCCCACATAAAGCACATGGACAATTTATACAAAATTCCATTATGACATCACATGTTGCAAACAGTAAGAGTAGACCACACAGGTGCAATAGCTATGTCATTGGTGTCTGTGTCCTTAATGCACAATTACTGGTAACAGTGGAGTTATATGACATAACCTTTTTATACAGAATGAGCTTTGCAAATGAAGCATGTTGTACATTATTACCAAAAAGTACATGGCACATGTACAGTGAAAGAAGTTGGATATTTGCCCTTTATGATTCATAGCTTCATAAGATAAGTCATAGGCTAACTGCTCTTATGAGCCATTTTAACCTAGCCAATTACCCCAAGTCAAAATCAAACCCCACCCTTTGTGTTTGTAAGGTAAACACCTTAACTATTATGCCAATCTCATACATTCCTATATGACATATTGGATCACTGGTAGACTCATGCAGATTAATCTCTGAGTTTGTGTGTGTGTGTGTGTGTGTGTGTGTGTGTGTGTGTGTGTGTGTGTGTGTGTGTGTGTGTGTGAATGTAAATGGCACTACCTAGTTGGTTTTGTGGTACATGCAGTGGCCATATGATTTAGGTCTAGCTATCAGCTAAGCATGTTTGTTGAGTTCTGTCTGACCTGTTTTAATGGTCTATATCACACATTTGTATACTACTCTGGAATTTTGAAAACAGGTATACATGTGTGCACTTGACTCATACAGTGGTGTACATAATCTTAGCTGGGCTAGAAGTGTCTTCTAGGTACTTATGTTAATGGCATCTGCTTTATACAAGAACTGCACAGCTTCTTTACCCCCAAGTCACATGTAGCTGAGGGAATGTGCCTGCCTGGGCTGTGCCATGCATACAGATCTAGGCATATCTGTGTAGTTGCACATGCCATGCTATAATTAATCATGATTTTTGTGTTGTCAGTTAAATGTGTGATGTCCATGGCATGTTCCTTAGCACACTTGTGTTGCTTATGGTCCAAGACAGTCTGTAACTTGTAACTGTTATACAGATGTCACATATGTGTTGGCTTTTTGCAAAAGGTGAATCCATCCATGGTAGTTGCCCTGCCAATAAGTAATGTAGTATGAACTGGTGACTATATACTACATGTATGTGCATAGCACATCTTTAAACAGCTACACACGTCATCAAATACACACGGAAACTCATATGGTGTGGTTATACATCCTGGCACATAATTAACAACATACATGGGAAACACCCTGATGGTCATGCTCTTCACTAGTGACATTTCATTTGCAATAGATGTGCAAGTGTGTGAGACACTCCTTATGTATTTCCCTGTACAAGTGCACAATTGTGTCTCACCATTACATTTCATACAAACTGAAATTCCACATAACTTGGTGTTAGTTTCACACCATTGTGTGTATAGATGTGTAATGTTATGCCCTATGGTGCATTTGTCTGATAGATGCCAACTATATGACACTATGAATTGTTTGCATACTTGAGTAAAAACATACTAATACCTACTGTGATCTTCAATGCATACCACAGTTATACCTGGTGTCTCTACTATGCCTACATAGCTGCACATGCATGTGCAGCATTAGTAGACATTGGTTAGCCCATTGTATGATGAGACAGATCTGTTGGTGTGACACGACTGTATGATCATGGACAAGATGTGCACATATCCTTGTAGTCAAATGTGTACAGTGTAGCTATGTGTTATTATAGGTTCATAGGTAGGTATGCAGCTATTGGCCCTAAGGACTATATAAGCCTAGCCAAAAGGTACCTTTGCTTTCGCCACCCAAGAAAATTATTTTCCAGTGCCACTGTCGAGCAGAGACACAGAAGTGATCCCTAGGGTGAATTTCCTATCTCCCATCCAATCATCAAGATTTTTCTTGAAGAGTGCTAATGAGGAGCTTTGTTTGATATAGATAGGTAGTTTGTTCCAGAGTATGGGAAGTCCAGGGACAGGAATCTATCCCTCCAGCATGTTCTGGTTATTGTGGTGACAAGGTTTAGGACCCTAGGGCGTGTAGCTTGGAGGGATTGGGATTTCTTTAAGTGGAGCATGTCGAAAAGCTCTGGGTTTGACATAGCTTTGTGTGTTAGGCAGAGATCATGGAGTAAAGCTGCAGTTTTTTGAGACGGTCTGCATAGGGCATCTGTTTGAGTCTGGTAATCCTCTTTGTGAGGTATTTCTGCAGCCTTTCCAGTTATTGTAGATGTCTTGTGAGGTACATACCAAAAGCGGTGTTGTACTCTATAATGGGTCTAATGAGTGATGAGTAGAGGGGAACGATGACCTCTTTTTTCCTGGATGAGAAACCTTTTGTGATGAGGTATGCCATGTAGAAGGATTTTCTGACTACTGTGGTGATGTGATTATCAAAGGAGAGACTACTGTTCACCTGTGTCCCAAGGTCTCTTACCACACTTTCGGTAGTAAGTAGACTACCGCCTATGTGGTAGTTCATGGGTACATAGTTTTTACCAAAAGGGATGACAATGCACTTTTTGGCATCGCGCTTGAGGCCATGGCTTTGACACCAGGCATCTGTCTCACCAAGGCCCTTTTGTAGGATGTCCATATCTTTTGGAGTTTTTATTATGGCTCCTAGTTTGCAGTCATCTGCAAACTTTGTTAGCCAAAGACCGTTTGTGTTAGCCTGTACTTCAGAGAAGTAGATACCAAACAGGAGAGGACCCAGGACTGAACCCAGTGGTACTCCACTTGTCACTGGTCTGAATTTGGATTTGGAGTCTGCTACTTTCACAGTGTGGGTTCTGTCAGTGAGCCAGTTGGCAACCCATCTTGTGACATAGGTATTTTTACCTAGTTTAGTGAGTTTATCTATAATTCCAGAGTGGGTGATGATGCTGAAAGCCTTGGAGAGATCTAGATAGGCTGTGTGAACCACCTTACCCTCATCTACGGCTTTGGTGACTGCTTCAAAAAAGTCTATCAGGTTTAGGAGACATGATCTGCCTTTTACAAACCTGAACTGGGTGGGGTCCTAAGTTTGGAGATTACCAATGTCATTGTTTATAAGTTCCATGATGATATGTTCCATAGCCTTGCAGACCAGGCTCATCAGGCTAATGGAGTGGTAGTTACCGGGGTCCGTGGTGGCTCCCCCTTTGTGGAGTGGGATAACCATCTCTGTGCACCATTCAGTGGGCACATAGCCTGAGGTGAGGCTATGATTGAACATGGTACTTAGATGGGGTGCCAGTTCATCCTGTAGTTCATGTAGAACACAGCCTGGGATGATGTAAGGTCCCATGTATGCTGTGTTCTTGGCTTTGGAGAGTGTAGTTTTACCTGTGCAGCCATGATTACAGGAACTTTGCATTCTTCCAGTATAGAGATGGGCCCTTTAGGGGATGAGAGGGGGGTAAAGTTAGCACTGAACCTATTTGCCAGGAGGTTGGCAATATCAGTTGGTTCTGTATATTTAGTGCCATTGTGCTGTAACTCACAGCAGATCTGAGTGTTGCCATTGAGATTCTTTACATAGCTATAGAATGCTTTGTGGTTGTCTTTAGAGTCAGTGGCAATTTTGTTTTCGTAACTAGCTTTAGAGGATTTTATGAGGGATCTCAGCTTCTTACTGAGGCTGACCAGGGAGTTTCTCCAATCATGGGATTTTACTCTTTTTTGCAACAGTTTTTTTCTTATGTTGTAGAGTTTGTTTATGGCAGGGGACCACCAGATTGGCTTCCTTTTTTTGGAGGGATAGCATCTTGGTTTTGTTAGGGATTGCACGATCCATGCACTCATGTAAGTGCTTATAAAGTGCATTTGTGTAGGATTCAGCAGTCATACCTCTATTGTCCATCAGCATGGGTGTCGTGAAGTTTGCCACTTCTGTCTTAAGAAGCGTGAAATTAGTTTTGGAGAAATTTTATACGGTGGTTTCCCTAATGGGGGGTGGGGGAGGGATGTGAATGTCTAGTGTGATTAGCTTGTGGTCAGATCTGACCAATGAGGAATTGACCTCTGGTGTGGAGCACTGGTTGCCCATGTTGGTAATAATCAGGTCTAGGATATTGCTGCCCCTGGTGGGAGTGTGGATAAGTTGATCCAAGGCATTGGAATTTATGAATTCCAGAAAACATTGAGCACAAGAGTTGGTACATGAGTAGTTTTCCCAGTTAATGGTGGGGTAGTTGAAATCGCCCATTATTAGGGTGTTAGGTTGTACTCTAATATTTTCCAGTGTATATAGAAATGAGGAGTGGGAATCCTGGGGCATAGTTGGGGATCTGTAGCAAGCTACAATGTGGTCTTGCCCAGAGTTAGCTGCACTTGGATAATCTCGGATGCATTATGCTGAGCAGCTAGCCTGGAGGTGTGGATATCCTTAATGAATATGGACACGCCTCCGGATTTAGTGTTTTGGTCCAGGTTAGGTGGCCGAAAGGTGTGGTATGAATTATAGCCTGGTAATGCAGGGGTACTCTCTGGAGCCTTGAACCAGGTCTCTGTCACTGCACAGATGTCGATGTTCTCCATTTTAAGGAGTGCCTCAAGTAAGTGAATTTTGAGGTTTAGACTTCTAGCATTGAGTAGCAATACTCTCAGATTCTGCTTGCTTGTACCTGTTACGGTGGTGAATTTGTCATTTGAACCTTGCCTAGAAAAGGCACTATAGGGGTGGCTAGAGCCTTAGCCAGTATCCGGAATCCCCAGGGCAACAGGTGCAGGCCATCTCTGGCAAAGCATCGTGGTTTGTCGATCATGTCATCCCAGGCAGACAGATACTGGATCCCCGTAGAATGACACCAGAAGCCTAGCCAATTGTTGAAGTTACTCATTTTGTCCTTGTACTGTGGTATCATTCTGGGTGATGGCAGGATGCTACTCAGGGCTAGGGTCATATCTGTCTGGGCTACAAGATAGAACAGCTCCTCCATGTCCCTTTTCATGTAGTCCAGAGAGGTACATCTCAGGTCATTCACACCAACATGGACAATGACAGAGTCATATTTGTACTTGTTGTGGAGTGACCTGAGTGCATGCATTATGTGGTGGATCCTGGCACCCGACAGGCAGCCGACAGTAACTTTCTCCTTGTTTAGCCTGGTGAGTGGAACATTATTGTGCCTGACTATAGAGTCACCTATGACTAGAGTGTTGGGTACGTTGTTATGCCTTATGGGCTGTGGTTGAGCGGCACACCGAGTTTGTGGGCTATGTGTCATCTGGGTTGTGTTGGGGGGATGGATGTAGCTTGTGTTTCTGCTTTGGAGGTCCCTGTTGATTGGGCATGTTTTTACTGAGAGCCTCCGTGAATGTAGGTGTGTGTTTTGTGTTTCTATGTGTATGTTTTGGTGGTGTAGGTTTTGTGGGACTATGTGATGAGTGTGGTGTGGTACAAGTGTTTACCTTCTCCTCTTGACTGTCTAGCCCAGTCTTGGGTGAAGAGAACTTATGTCACCCTGTAGTGTTGAACACATGCAGGTATTCTATGAGACATGTGACACTCTTTATATGAGATTCTTTGGGTGAGACAGCAAAATCACATACCTGTATGTTGTACATGAATGTCATAGTATTAAACAATGGTATGACCACTGTGGATATATACACATAAAGGCCACCAACCATGTGTGTGTTCTGTACTGTTTAATGCACTACTACTGTACTTCCTGCCTTGTATTCCATAGGTTTCTCTCTGTCACCAAGATGGAATATGTGTATATTCACTGTGTTGGGACATTTTCCTGTACGTCAACCTGCTAGGCACAAACATTCCTGTGAAGCAGCTTTTCTATTATCAGCATGCACCTGTAGTGGATGTTTTACTGGACATGTCAGTATTTGATGGCTTCTAGTTGATCAGTGTCATATTATGTCTCATGTCATGTTAAATATGAAGTATATCACAGGATTCCTGAGTCAAAGGGTGATTATATACATATGTCAGGGGAAAGATTGCATGATAACTGGTACATGACACATGATATATTGACAAGTTAGGTGATGCTATTATAGATGTGCCTTACCATGTGCAATGCATCCATGATAGCATCATGGAGGTGCAAGCATCACAGCTCTGGGAATGAGGAGTTTCCTAATGACTGGGCTTTTGGGAATATCAGACTTTCTGGCATGGAACTCCATCAGGATGCTTTTTACTGTTCTTTGGGGCTATCTAACACATGTAGATCTGTAATATGTTGTTGCTAACAGCTGTGTTGTATTGGGTATGGCTGACATAACTGAGTAGTTGGTTGGAGAACTATACCATGCAACTGTTACAATGTTATAAGTGTGTCTTCTTCTGTTTAAAAAGGGGGGATTCCAATGTATTTAATTGGGGATAATGCACTATTGTCTTTGCTATGCTGCATACTATGACACTGCAGTGCACTCCACAGTAACATGTATGTACCTTACTTCACACATGAATATTGCATATTTATATATATATATATATAGACACACACACACACACACACATACACACACACACACACACACACACACACACAAGTCCACTTTAAAATACTGACTTTCAAAATCCCTAAACTCAAAATACTGAGACCAAAATCTCTAAAGCTCAAAATACTGAAAACACACAGGATACCAACACTTATTATATTCCAGCACAAGTACATACTGAAACAAATAAAACACAAACCATATTACTCTTCTCCAAGTAAAACTGCACTTTAGTGTAGTGAAGTGCAATCTCGGAGTTGATATATTTAAGTAGCAGGGGGATGCAGCCCCACCCACATGGGGTGTAGGGGGGGGCTTGCACCCCGCCTATACTTGCTGAAGAGTAATATGTTTCTGTATGTAGTTCTGCTGCAATATAGTTGTGTTGCTGTACATTTTTTTTTTTTGATATTTTGAGTTTCAGTATTTTGAGTTTTCAGTATTTTGAGCTTTAGAGATTTTGGTCTCAATATTTTGAGTTTAGGGATTTTGAAAGTCAGTATTTTGAAGTGGACCCATATATATATATATATAAATATGTATATATATATATATATATATATATATATATATATATATATATATATATATATATGGGTTCATGTCATTACATCGACCAGCGGAAGATCGACAGTCACTCCACCGACACATGAAATAATCTAAACCGCAAACACGGACATTTAACAGGTAAGAGGTTTACATTTTGCTGATCATGCCTACCACACATGCATAACACTGCTACACTTACTAAAACATGGTAGGCATGATTAGCAAAATTAAAACTCTTACCTGTTAAATGTCCATGTTTGCGGTTTCGATTATTTCATGTGTCGGTGGAGTGACTGTCGATCTTCCGCTGGTCAATGTAATGACATGAACCCAGATATATATTATATATATATATATATATATATATATATATATATATATATATACATACACAGTATATGCAGACATTTGGTTATGCTACTATATTATTAAACCTGAGTAGAGGCATTTTCTCTATTAGACATCTACCTGCTAGAGGAAATGCACCCCTCACAGGCTTGATGGAGAATATCTGGGAACTATGTGGGACACTCCCCAACCTCATTGCTATCTTACTAGCTATTATAGAGGTTCTGGTCCCCATGTTATAGCAACTTAGAAAATGTGAGCGACTGATCATTTATGGTGGGACTTTACGTAGGTCCTTGCACCTTTGAACTATTACTGTCAAACAGTGCAGTGATTCTACCTCCATTGAACTGGCAGAACCTCAAGTGAAGCAAAGACACACTGATTATTGTTTATAAGGTTTAGCATTTTGTATGTGTTGCAAATATATTTATTTCAGTTATGCCAGCTTGCTAAATTTCAAATTTTGTAATATGTAAAATTCATATATATATATATATATATATATATATATATATATATATATATATATATATATCTATATATATCTATATATATATATATATATATATATATATATATATATATATATATATATATATATATATATATATATATGTATATATATATATTTAACTGTTCCTGTTGACTGTCTCTTTCTATTCTTAGGGGTAGGTGGCCAATTTAGCTGGATTTGATGTTTTTCTTTATATGTTGCATTTATCATCCACCTCTAGATTGTGTTGCTTTCACATTTGCTCTTGGAATAGCTACTCATTTTGGCATTGCACCAGGTTATGCATCACAATATATTCACCATGCAATACTTAGCTTAAGGTGCACAATCCTGTACATACCGTTACTGGTGAAAATACTATGGCATGATAGTTGTCCATTCCCTCTTCTTTGCTCATTCCCTAGGTTGTGGTCACTTCCTGAATATGTGCAGTAGGGCCTTAGTCTGCAATACCAGTCAGTTGACACAAGCCTTGACTGTGACATGCATCTGTCCCCATTCATTGCTGCCATGAACTGTATCTCCTGTGTGCACATATGATTAGTGCTTTCAGACATGCATGTCATGTCCATTACCTCTGTCCCTGTGTCATGATTCTGTCACTTACAGCTAAAGGGGTCAGTATGCTCTTGGGAAAGAACATTCACAGACTGTCTGTGCAATACACCTTCCATGCATCCCTGGTGCTTATCTAATGTCTGTGCAGTGCACCTGCCATGCATCCCTGGTGCTTATCTAAAGCCATTACACATGTGCCATGGCATCCTGACCACAGGTATATAAAATGGGTTTTAAATGCGTCAGCATATATCTTTTACATATTATCCATGCACAACTGTGACATTCATGAGTGTAGCCAACTTACCATGTGTCACTTCTGTCCTTCCTTTTCCATGTCCATGGATACCTCGGTACACCCTTGTCTTACATGTTGGTATGTTCTGATAATGATCACTGATTTATCTTCATGTTCCAACTTTTGTCACTGGCACACATGACATGACCATGTGAGGTAGAGTGCTTGTGTAGGTTTTTCCCTAAAAATTAATGGTGGAGGACAAAGACCTAAAATCAAGGACAAATTTTAAATATTGCTCTTATAAACTTCGAAAGTTGCCAGGATTACAGCTTTTGCATTAACCTGAATTTTCTAAATGAGATAATATCTAAAACTCAAAAGTAAATCATTATTTAGTGACTTCAATGTTCAGTGATTTGTGAGAAAAACACACGTATGAGGAACAGACCAAAAAAGATGAGGCAAAAAATCTGGACAGTCTGCAAAAATCTGGACAGTTCAGAGGCATGCATACCAACTGCAACCATACAGTATCCATATCGCTGTCATCCATCCTCGTGGTGTTTTGCCTTTGTAGCTTTCTTTATGTGTGTGATACCTATATGTCATCCGGTTTGCTCTTTGCTGTACTAGATGTCATTCCAGTTTGGCTTTGCCCATGTGCTACCTTTAGATTCTGTCTTGTGCAGTGTTCAACATCCAGAGCTGATGTTCAGCACTTGCCTTCCAAAGTATAGTTAGCTTTCTGTATTATTGTGAAAGAAATATCATCTCTTTATAGAAGGAAGAAAAAGCCTGTTATTATGAAGAAAAATAGGAATCCTTCTGGAAGACAAATATACACAGTTTAATTGCATTCAATTTATTTTACACATTTCGGCTCTTTTACTTTTCATGAGAAGATATCCACAGAATCAAGAAAGCTTTGCTTCATGGAAAGTAACCTTCTTTGGCTAATTATATAGACAGACTCTGATGGCAAGCTTTTTGTTTGCCATCATTGTTTGGAAATTGCTAGAACATTTATTATCAAATAAGCAGTGTTTCATTTGCAAGAAAGTATCTGCAATGCAGAGTTAATACTGCATTTGGGTCACAGCAGGTAATTTGACTTAAGAATTCTCATAGGTCCCTATTACCTGTATTGTTTTGTTTGCATTTTGAAAGGCAGCAAGAATAAATCATGCAGAATCAAGTCTAACAATTAAGTAAATAATACTCTTGCTCATTAATACACATCCAAGATGAGGGTTATTGCAGCCATAGTCCAAGTCTACATTTGAAAAAGTAAACACTGGAGTAAATATTGTCTGAATGATGCACAAGAGATATTGTAACAGCAAAATTCAGGATGTGACTATTCAAGTAACCGCCTGTATTTCTATTTTGTGGAAGGATCTGAATTATAATGGCATGTTTACAAATCCAGGCTTACCATCAGTAATTAGCTCACAACTACATTACACTTTTTTAAGATAAGTATACCTCCCACAAAATTGCTTTAAATGTTTTAGTTTTCCTTCCTAAAATATGTTAATACTTCTATAAATCCCCATTGTTAACACATAAAATTAAATAATCATGGAAGTCTCTCCACAAAAGTAGGTTGATATGTTAACTTGATATCAACTATGATTACAAATCATTACAGGGCAATAACACCACAGCAACTTTTTATTTTATTGTGTTTTGCTGGAAACTGTTCTCTGTTTAAAGTGACACAATAGAAAAAAAATTGCAAGGGGCAGAATCAGACAAAAAGCTGACAGCTGACATAGTCACATTTTTCAGACATGCCAAACATTCATATCTCACGTATATAGTGTAGTAAACTTATTAGAATTAATAACAGCACTGCTTCATACATAATTCCTTTGAAGCATACCATGCATTGTCTTACATTTTGCTTCTAACATCAGGCAAACCTACAACGGCGTAGCATTACCTAATTCAAATCATCCTTTAATGGTACAAAGAAAACACTATATACCTCTTTGAGACATATCTATACCCTTCAGATAAGTTTTCTGAACTCCCTGCATTAACTACTAAATAAAGTTTCCATTCTTAATTTACACTTTACCTGAGATAGGCTGCTCTTTATATCTGATTTATGGTTTATGGAAAACATCCTTCTGTTTTTGACTGTGTTGAGAAAGTACTCATCACATGTAAAAGTGTATAGTAGTGTCTTCTGAAAACATAAGGGTTTATGGTTCTTCAGCATTTCTCAGTAACTCATTTCATATTTAGGGGCTATTATAATGTATTCCTATGTTTGTCTAATGTATTTATTAGTTTGGACATGCAGTCACAGAAAGCATTCTTGTCTGACATTACTTCTTTATAGCAGATTTGTTCTACATCTGGAGCTGCAAACCAGGGATATCTGCTTAGTGTTGTTTTCTTTTCATGATATCTACTTACTCAGTGTTGTTTTTTTTTCAGGACTTCTAGTGTCTTTTCTCATACCACTAAGGTCATATCATGCCTCTTATTTCATCCTAACAAGATCAAAGCTGTACTTTTGTCTTACGTAATAATCTGATTTGAATATCATAGACGACATGCAAATTCATTCAATACTCTGAAGTAGTTAACCATAACAATTTATTGAGTCATCATACAATATAAATTAATGTTATTGTCTGATGGTGGAGTTGCCATCTTTCAGTGCTCCACCACTGGGCTAGAGGAGTTCATAACTGAGGCTTCCAACTCCTTGGAATTGGACATGGCAGAAGGAGAAAAACCTGTTGGTACTTCCAGATAGCAGGTAGTGCTATGATGTTCCTTCAGGTGTTTATTGATTTACCTGTAATCTTTATATTGATGTCACCTAGATGGTTAATACTGAGGGACAGAAGAGGCATAGAAGCAATTATTAATGCTTATAAAAGGGGGCTTGGAGTTTTAGGGTTAGGATATGGAAAGGAAGTTTTAGGGTTAGGAAACATGAATGGAGTTTTAGGGTTAGGTAGTAGACAGGGAATTTTATGGTTAGGGAGTGTGAAGGGCATTTTCCACTTAGAGTTAAGGTTCTGGTAGGGCTATGTGACATAAGTAGTTATGGGAAATTGAGTTAGTGGGAGTTCAAGCATTTGCCTATTCGAGCAAGTGGCAACAAACAAGTGTATCGAGAGCATATATCGCATGAGCATTGGCAGTAAACCCTTATGTTTATTCCCTATAATGTAAGTAAAAATGGCTTTATTCCAGTTTTGAAAAAACTGGATACCCTTTTTCTGTCTGGGCTTTTATTAAGCTGAGTCTTTCTTATTTCTCTCTGCCTTCTTAACAAACTATTTCTGTCTTGCTTCCACTTGAGAGATCTACCTGTTTATCCTCCCTTTAGTTCGGAATGCTGTGTTATATCTCAGACTGGTCTGTAGTTTCAGATCAAGTTTTGTTTCTCATGTAATTGTTTGCTTCTCATGCAATCTTTCAGAGTATTTTAAACTCACATAATCAACTATTTTCCATTTGTGCAGTTAAAGTTTATTTCATAGTCTTGAAAATGTGTCACCAATAGTGAAATAATTCTTACTGTTGTGCAAAAAAAATATACTGAAATTCCATTTTGTTGAGTCTACCCCTTTTCCACAAGTGTTGTGACACTGAAGGATATTTATATCAGTAAGGAGGGATGTGTGTCTTTGTGGGAAGTGGACCATCTTTAGTTGATACCTGCTCATTCCAATGTTTGGACATGGCCCACCCACACTAACTACTTCTATCTGTTCCATTAAATTCCTTCCCTTATAATTCATGTTCCTCAGAAGTATGATGTGAAATTAGTTTTGTGTAAACCACTGATGGTAAACATGCATGGCGGAGGGGATTTATATATTTAGAGATACTTCCAAAACTAATAGTGAGATATACCATACCTTGTGTCTATCTTTGTAAAGCTGCCACATCAGTGTTTTATATAACTTTTAAATACTACCAGTTTGTAAACCAGGATGATGTTATATATATGAAACCAGGATGATGTTATATATATGCCTCTTGAAATGGGGGTCAGGGCATAGACCTTCTGCAACTGCTAAACACCAAAATATACTGCATTGTTGAAGCAAATCTGACAAATCAGGTTTTTAATGAGTTTACCCACAACAAAAAATATGATATATTACAAATATATTTCTTTATACTTCTTTAGTTGAATTAATGTACATTTTTAGATGCAGATGACTAGACCTATATAGGCCATGAGGTTGTAGTTTAAAAGCAGTGGCTCAAAGAGAATTGTTTTCCAGCTGGTAAATGTAGATCATCCTGAAGCAATATTTTCCTCATTTATGTATTTATTTGTGAATTTCCTTTATACTATCTATGCTTTAAATATTCACTAAAACAAGATGAAACATGAATTATTTTCTATCATGGTTCTCCCCTCAGCCTTTTGGATGGAATGTACAGTTCATGAAAACTTAGTGGAGATGCTTCCTTAGATTATGCTGTCCAAGAATATTTTCAAAACACTTTTAATCACATTATAGCTTAGGTATAGTCTATAAAGGCACACAAATGTGTTCATAGTTCTTAAAGCTTGATTGCATGAATAACACAAGACTTTTTCTTTCATGAGTGGTACCAACATTCATTTATCAGTATTGAGATGTAAACAGTTACCACTGCAACCCACATTGCCTCATGCAACCCTGAAGAAGGATTAACTCTGAATATAAAACTTTTAAACATTTTGTTTTAAAGTCATGAACATATTTTGTAGCATACATAAGATTACTTAATTGTATGCCAGCAATGAACTTTCTGAATGAACCAGCCTTTGAAGTGACCTCAAAAACTTACTTCTTCTTCTTCTTCTTCTTTCTTTTTTTTCGGTTAGGGGGTCATACAGCGGATCACCTTGTCCGCACATTGAATGGCAGTGGAGTTTTACGGTGTCGAGTTGCCAGCCCGGCGCCCAACCTTCCACAGAAGGCACACTCACACGCACACCAAGGGCCAATTTAGAGTGTCCAATCCACCTGCAGCATGTCTTTGGGATGTGGGAGGAAACCGGAGCACCCAGAGGAAACCCACGCGACCACAGGGAGGACATGCAGACTCCACACAGAAGGCACCCCAGCCGAGGATCGAACCAGAGAACCTCTTGCTGTGAGGCGACCTCAAAAACTTACTACTAGTGATTATATCATTTGTTACTTTCATGAATATCTTGAGATATGTTCTTCTTCAACTAAAACAATCAAACATCAGCTTAACTATAATGCAGTTAGTATTTAATGTTATTAGTCTGTTTAGAATACCATGATGTAATATGACGAAGACTTTACTAGGATGAGCTATACCACATGGACAGTTAATCCCTGAGATTCAGGGACTTGTTCAGAAATCAGAATTAAATACATAAAATACTATATTCCTTTTTAGAAAATCATATTGTGCTTGTTCCAGTAAAACACTTTCCTATTATATTATTTATAAAAGATGCAACAAATTTTCTACTACATCAAGTTTAGATCTACCCTTATGGCTAAAGAATATTAAATCTTGATTCAAAACAGCTCCAGGGCAAGTTGTATGTGTGTATAGATTGTTGTTACCAAATATAAAAGGATGAAATATACTGGTGAGTTGTTTACTTTATATCACAGAAGATTCAGTGGTATAACACAACTGCAGGTATATTTCGTTATGAAGACTGGTATACATACATTCTATTAAATTATAAATGCCTATGAATGTGTTGAAGGAGGTAAAAGTAAGAACTAACAAAGATCTCTACACCTTTTTAGTGTAAGCATTAAGATCTTCTACCTAGAGTTAACAAAATAATGCCTAAGGTAAGGTATATGACATGTTGCTATCCATTATATTTGCACATATTATTAATCTCTCTCTCTCTATATATATATATGATCTGCTGGCACTTTTTTCTTATGAAAATTATTAAATATCAACCCCCATCAGTAAAACTCTTACTTGCACTTTGGTGTCCAATGTCCAGACAATCTCATTGCTGCTTGTATATGGAATAACAATAGAGAAGGCAGCAGACACTCCAGTAGTACATTTTCTAAACTCTCTTTATCACATGAGTAAAAACATGGATCCAGAGAAAGTCTAGCCCCTTTTCATTTGCTGCCTTTAATTTTATTTTTTTTATTCCATGGAAGATGGTGACTTCATAGATTAAATTGTTGCTGATATCAGCAAGGCTTTCATGTTGTATCCCCTCCTTTTAGAAGATGCTAAAATCCCTAGCCTTGAGTTTTTCACAGTAAAGTGTTTTTCAAGCTACCTAAATAAGCACACTGGTCAATAAAACCCCTAAGCCATTCAAAACCTTTAAAAGGGCATCAAAAAGCATGTCCTAGATCCAGTGTTGTTTTGTATCTGTTTGAACTTTATTCTTATGCTCAGCCTGTTGGAGAACATCATCCGGTATATCTCTATTTATCATTCTGAGACTAACAGAATAGCATTAAAGTTTCATGCCCCATATATATCTCTATTTATATCTATCACTCTTTTTTTTCTCTGTTTAAAAACAAGTGAGTATAACCAACTACTTGAGTAGGAGACCCAGCCATCTAGTCGAGCTTGGCTATTGGATCTTTAGCTAGCCAAGATTCTTTAAAATTAGAAATATAGATAGTGATACATATCAGAAAATTAACAGCTCCTGGTCAACTAGAATATTTAGAGATGTAGTGGTAAAAAAAGCTGTAGGAAGGACAATGCCAGGCCTGTTTTCTTTGGTTGCAGTCCTTTATTTATAAGCAGATGAGCACTGCTGTTAGTTAAACTGAAAATGAGGTGCAGTTTTCTGACTTTCTAAACAAGGAACAGAAATGTTCCTTTTCTTCTGTTTTACCTGTCCAATAAAATCAGGCCAACATTCTCACCTTAGTTTTAACAATAACTATGAGCTAACTTTATTACTAGTGTTCCGTCACATTTAACACTAAAAACTGATTTAGAATCTCTTTACTTAATCTATAAAAAGATAATTCTTAAACCAAAATAGGGGTAAGAAATAACATAGACTTCTTAATTCATTATTGTCATCTATAATGTTAATAATAGTGTCTTTCTTACTCCAATTCAATTGTATCTTCTTGTTTTAGTTTGTGTGGCTTACCTGTGAGGGTGCTAAATCAGAGTTTGTCTTGTGGTGGAAGGTATAGCCCCACCCCCAAAAAAAAGTGGAACTGGACCTTCTTCTATGTCTTCCCATTTAGCCGGTGGTTCTGCTTTTAATCCTTCCATTGTATGTATAATAGTTTTGAGAAGTGTCATATAGAGACTGTTTGGCAAGCTGATACATAAAAAAGGAGATAAAGCTAAAGTTTGATGTATCCATATAATTTAGCTTTCTATTCCTGTTTGACAGAAACAGGTTTAGGACTTTGCATGTTCATATTTATCCATTTTAGTACTCACTATCATTTCTTTGCTCTGAAAGTTCATACTTAAGTGCCCATCTTATTTTATTTTTGTCTTCTCTGTTTCTGTACTAACACTTTATATAATTCCTTTTGTTGACATTTGTCATGTGCTGATTTTAAATTCAGAGCTTTCTATCACTTTTCCTTCAGTTCCTATGCTGTTACAGTATTGGGCTTATTTTCTTCCATTATCATGACAAATTTCTCGTAACACATTGGATCATTTTTAGATCTAGCCACAGCAAAATTTTAGACTCCTATGTAGCTTATATATACATTTCCTTCTACTGACTTTGTCAATATCTTTAAGGGTGTCCCAGTTCTGCTTTCACTTTTCCAGTCTTTAACTGTATGGGTACATCAAACTTTCACTTCATCTCCTTTTTTAATGAATCAGCCTGCTACACTGTGTCTACAGATGTGTTCTTCTCCTAAATCTTCTATAGTGCTTTAACTGTGGAAAATATTTTCCTACTATAACATCATGATTCAAATCAGGAACCACAGCTATAGTATGCAAAAGTCATCCTATGGCTGTTGGACTTTTCATATGTATAAGGGAATATTCCTTTTTATCACTGTGGATATGCATCGGCTTCATCTTTTGTTTGTTACTAATGTTATGCTTACATGTAGAGGGACCTTTAATATGGGTAATCATGCTTCCAGAATTTAGTATAGATTGACCTTCTCCCTTCTAAACGTGTAGTGCACTTCAAAGGATACAGTCAATCTGCTGACAGATATTTCTTTGACTGCCAGTAGATTGGTGACATTATACTAAAATACTTTTCCATGACTGTGGAGTTTTCTCATTTTTCCACTGTTGTGTGACCTCAGAGTAGACAATATATAATTTCACATCAAAGGGTGCAAGGGGGCTTGGCACCAGCAAATAAAAAAAATGTTTTTAAAAATTATTAAAAGCTGTTTTGGCATAATTTTTTCGATCTATATACAGTCATGAAAATGGCTGTTGGCAGAGTGGCTGAATCCCACTTCACTAACCTTGTTTTAATACTGTGACAGAATGCTAACTCCATAATCCTAGCATCAAGTTTATTATATTCCGTAGAAACAGTTTCATTTGTAACGTGCACTTTAATTTTCACATTTTCAGTCCAGTCTTTTCTGTATTAGTGGAACATAAACTGGCTATACGACCCTTCCTCCCCACATCTGAAACAAGTTAATTTATTCCTTGATGCTTTTTGATTCACAGATGATTGCACAATTCATTCCACAACTTTACAATTAGAAGAAAATGGTCTAAACAATAAGTCATTAACTAATACGTGTTTTCATAAAATTACTAACTTGTCAGAGGTATTAGGATTAATTTACCAAACAACCTTCTCATATTATTAGATACTGTTCTTTTAAATTAATTTACTGCTAAGATTTGTAACATTAACATTTTACCTAACCGGGAAAAGCCAGAAGAAGATTAGTTGGGAAGAAATAATTTTGGACTATTTTGAATTATATCAGCTTTCCTATGTGGGATTCATTTAAAAAGTTACTAAATATGACTTATTGCTATCTTCCTTGCTTAGTTGCTTAATAAAAGGTATAGCACTTGAAGTAGCAATTGCATTAACCAGACTCCTAGTCACTGGAGCTGATCAAGTTTCTGTTTAGCCTCTACCTTCGATTCTACTAATGGTTTTGATAAAGCATCCATGGTTTTGGTTATAGAATGAGTCATATCAGGAAGGCAAAACACTTGTCAAGTAAGTGAGCACACTACAGGTCATAGCAGCAGAAAAGCAAGTCTCACAGGAAGATGCGTCTCCAGCAGAGATATGTGAAAACACAGGTTTATTATAAAGATTGAAAAAAATCATCTTTGCCTTTGCACAATTAACTTGTGCTTTCACTATTTACAGAATAACTTATATGTAAGGTTCTCTGTCTTAGAGGTAAGCACTTCAATTTCGTTCTACATATATGCTCATTTTCTTACTGCCTTTACAGCAATCTGTCTGCATGTTTTAGTCTACAGCTGCAGGCATTGGCTAGGCCTTGACTTCAGCTCCACACAAATTCTTCATGTGATCTTTCTTCAGGCCTCAGTATACCCAGAATGGACCATTTAACTGCACGAACCACAGGACTTCAGCCAGACCCCCTGCTAAACCCCCATGATGATCAACCCACTTGAGAAACCAACCTCCAAATTTCCTGCTGCCGTAGCTTGTTATACTGAATAAATAGGCAACTGGCTTTTCATTATGTTTTCTAATATGGTGAATTGCTTTACTAAATTGTTGCACATATTTTAAAAAAACACACTATGGTTTCCACACATTTTAAGACTTATTCCACATTTCCTACAGAAAATATGTCACCCTATCTCTTTATCCATCTGCCTGTTTATCTATCTTTCTCTTTCTCTCTATTTACATATATATATATATATATATATATATATATATATATATATATGTGTGTGTGTGTGTGTGTGTGTGTGTATTATATATAAGTGCGCACACACACACACACACACACACACACACACACACACACACACACACACACACACACACACACACACACACACACACACACACACACACCTGTATATTTTAAATAGCTTAATTAGGTCACACACATTTTTCTTTTTGTAAAATTAAATAGTAGTCATAATATATAGTGTCCAACAAAGTTGCTGTCCTCTATAGTACTCATTTAATACTACAGGAACTGGTTCAGGAAAGAGTGTATGAAATAATTCTTTAGACATCATCTATTTCTGGTTTATAAGATCTCTAGTATAAAATGACACACAAAACATACATTTTAAAACATATGAATGACTGCCATCATGTGAGGGGGTATCATTCCTAGCACAACCGAAATTCTGGTGCATAATATAAATCATGACTACAGAGATCCTGAACCCAAGACATTGGTTCCTGCAAAGATTTTATTTCACAGATTCAGAACTTGTATTTTAAATTGCATTCATTCTTTCAAAAGGAATACAATACAAATACCAGTTAATTATATTTTCTTTAGCCCTTTTTGGCATTGAGTATTTTAAAATTCTGACTATGGCAATAAAGATATATTATAATATAGGACCAAATTCCAAACTAATTTGTAGTCAGGGTAAGGCACTATTGTGAGCTTACAATGAGCTTAAAAATAAGTAATTCTATCAGCATTCTCATACATGCTGCTTCCAGTAATAAATACAAAAGGGAAAGTGTACAAACCTTTGTGGGCAGAACCATTGGCAATACCTGATTTGAAAAGAATCAGCCTAGTCAGTTTTCCAAATATTAGAGCAAGTATAAACTGGGAGAGCTTGCCTGAAAATACAGGCCCCTGATATAAAAGCCCCTTGAAGTGTTATAATAGAGCACTGACAATGTTAAAGCTGTAACCTGTGATACATAAATGCTATGGAGAGTAAAGCAAGCTGAATTATCATGGGAAATCTGTGCACAAATTGAACACTGACTGTTTGTCATGGTTGTGACCAGTGCCAGAAGGGTCCTCATAAAAGGGCAAGATGAAAAAACATTTATTTTTATGTACTCCAACTCAAACTCTGCAAATTCTTTAATTTTAAAGATGCAAACATCTTCAATTCAATGACTGGGTTAAATGTGATATAATATTTTGTAAGTCATGAAGTTTTGTGTTTAAAATAAGAATGTATTCTCTGAGAGATAAGGTGATGTATGACACAGACTACCAAATTATAGTAAAGCAAGCAATAGTTTAGATATCTCTTAAGCACAACCTGGACATTTATGGAAATAACTGTTTTGGTATATTGGCAGGCTAGAAGGGCACTATTGCTTGTGCCTGAAATATTTGTATGTATGTTATGTATGTATAGCACTTTTTTTACATTTAGCTTCGGACAATTTTCAGTACAGCAGGTATCTGCATATTTCAATCCTTGCTCAACCTGTTTTTTGTCATCGGATGAGCAGATTATAGTGCCCAACTTGTAGTCATCAGTGAACTTGATTACCTGACTTCTGGGACACAGGCTTGGATGTCTGTAAAATCAATGGCAAACAGGAGAGGACCCAATACTGATCCCTATGGTACCTCACGAGTAAAAGTGGGGTACCATAGGGATCAGTATGGTACCCCACTAGTAAAAGTTTTATTTTCAAAGAGGGAACCATTAGCTCTCACAACTTCAGATCTGTTGTTACAATCCAGTGGAGAATCCAGGAGTTTACATTAAGTTTGAGTAGTTTCTTTCAGTCATATGAGTATGGGGGAATAGTGTCAAAAGTCTTGAATGGGTCAAGATAGATGTACGTATTGAGTGATCACTGTCCGCAGTCTCAACCTTTTGAAAAGGTGCTTACTAGGTTCAGGAGACAGGACCTGCTTTTCACAAAATGAAACTAAGTTTAGGTTAATTAAGTTGGCTATTTTTTGACAACTGAGTTCTGCTATGATATGTTCCATGGATTTGCTTATAAGGCTAGTGAGCCTGATGGACATAATAACTCAGGTTTGTAGAAATACTGGATTTGTGTAGGGTAGTCACAATGGCTGGCTGTTCTTTAGCCATCAGACACAGACACTGGAGATAATCTGAGGCTGAAACTTTTAACTGGAAACTTGGGTAGTGCATAGCAGCAGCAATGAGACTGCAGGTTGGTGTATTTTCTGGTACCAGTACAGTATTATTCTTAGCTTTTGACAGGGATTCTGATTCTTGTTCTGAGATGATTTCAGGGAAAACAAAAATTTCAGGGATAGAGGGGCAACAGTGTGAATAGGTGGAGTAAAGTTAGTGCTAAATGTGTCTATTACTATACTGTCTGTATCCTTGAGATGAGAATATGTGATATTAGGTTTACATGGATTTGGTCGTACAGCCAATTGTCGAACAGGGTGTTCTTCGAACTTAAATGTCAAAGATTTAGATGTCGAATGGTCGGAATGTCATATCAAATTCAAAATTCGATATTTCCGACCACTCTACCACCTAAACAAGCACTACCATGGGTCAAAAAGGGGGGGGGGTGAATGTTTGGCATTTCAACATAACTGTGTTCGCAATTATGACAAACTGGTGTTCTGCAGTCGAACATGTTGTGTTCAACAATTGGCCGTACGACCAAATCCATGCATACCATGATATTACTATGAAAGAGCATGGTGCATTGTTGGACATTATTTATTAATATCCTGATATCACTGAAATAAAGATTTGTAGTTTCCTTTGGTATCAGTAGCAACTTTAAGCTTGTATTCTACTTTACATTTTTTAAATGTAACGCCATTGCACAAGGGTGGCCTAATCAAAGACCACGGTAACAGTAGCCATATTAATCTCATTAGCCTGATATGCAAAGCTATGGAGCACATTATCTCAGACCTCATTAATCAAGACATTGAAAATCCCTTAACCCTGGACACTCTTTAATTTGGCTTTGTCAAAGGCGGGTCCTTCATTTTTAACCTCATTAAATTTTTGAAAAATTAAGTGAAGAAGTAGATAGCAATTATGCAATACATAGAGTATATCTGGACCAAGCCAAGGCCTTTGGCAATATTCCCCATGCAGGCATTAGTGGCAGACTTTTAAATCAAAATATAAATCCTTATGCTTTATGGTGGTTAGCTAACTGGCTGTCTGACAGAACCTATTTTATTAGAGTTGCAGGTAAATATTCTGAAAGCAAAAAAAAAAAAAGTTACCTGTGGTGTACCACATGGCTCAGAGTTGGACCATCTCCTATTTGGCATCAATTGCTGAGGCCTTCTGGCCAATACACCTAGCCTATGTTTATGTAAGTTTGGAGATGACTGTAAATTGGGAGTTATTATTTGATTTTCGACTGACTCACAATTGATCCAACATGGGTTAGATCATGTTAACAAATGGTGCAAAGACAATGGTCTCAAATTAAATGTGAAAAATTGTAGCATAATTAATATTAGTAAACAAAACATTTTCACATACATTCACATTACTGAATATAATGTACTTTTGCTGCATATCTTTGTCTAAACACATCAAACAGCTTGACAACATTCAGATATTCATAACTAAAAAATCAGTGGTCTCAAAAATCTTTGCTATCAGGACAAACTGGCAGCCCTTCTCTGTACTCAATGTCTTATAGACTCCTCTGTGGAAATCAGTGTTTAGCCTTTTTGAGCCATGAAAAATCCAAACCTCCTTGACCTCCACAAATGGTGCCTCAATTTCCTGGTTAAAGGAACTTCATCAACAGAAAAATAAGACATGTTGCCATGATAGATTCATATCTGAACATATCCCTTAACTCTGGAACAATCTTCCACTACATGTCAAGCAGTTTAGCATCCTAGCCTAGCTATGAAGATGGGAAGCTGCAGGGAGCCCAGCTATGAAGATGGGGAGCTGCAATGAGCCTAAATAGGTTCATAGG
Organism: Protopterus annectens; assembly: GCF_019279795.1. NCBI lineage: Eukaryota > Metazoa > Chordata > Ceratodontiformes > Protopteridae > Protopterus > Protopterus annectens. The sequence continues at coordinate 282,559,016 of NC_056737.1, forward strand.
TTCATAGGTAGGTACTAGGCTATTAGCCCTAGGGCCTATAAAAGCCTAGCCAAAAAGGTATCCTGGCTTTCACCACCCAAGAAAATAATTCTCCTGCGCCCCTGTCGAGCAGAGCCAAAGAAGTGACCCTTGGGGTGAATTTCCTATTTTCCATCCAATTATCAAGATTTTTCTTGAAGAGTGCTAATGAGGAGCTCTGTTTGACACAGATAGGTAGTCTGTTCCAGAGTATGGGAGGTCTCTGGGACAACTATCCCTCCAGCATGTTCTGTTTATTGTGGTGACAAGGTTTAGGTCCCTAGAGCGTGTAGTTCAGAGGGATTGAGATTTCTTTAAGTGGAGCAATTATGCAATACATAGAGTATATCTGGACCAAGCCAAGGCCTTTGGCAATATTCCCCATGCAGGCATTAGTGGCAGACTTTTAAATCAAAATATAAATCCTTATGCTTTATGGTGGTTAGCTAACTGGCTGTCTGACAGAACCTATATTATTAGAGTTTCAGGTAAATATTCTGAAAGCAAAAAAAAAAAACAAACGTTATCTGTGGTGTACCACATGGCTCAGAGTTGGACCATCTCCTATTTGACATCAATTGCTGAGGCCTTCTGGCCAATACACCTAGCCTATGTTTATGTAAGTTTGGAGATGACTGTAAATTGGGTGTTATTATTTGATTTTTGACTGACTCACAATTGATCCAACATGGGTTAGATCATGTTAACAAATGGGGCAAAGACAATGGTCTCAAATTAAATGTGAAAAATTGTAGCATAGTTAATTTTAGTAAACAAACATTTTCACATACATTCACATTACTGAATATAATGTACTTTTGCTGCATATCTTTGTCTAAACACATCAAACAGCTTGACAACCTTCAGATATTCAAAACTAAAAAATCAGTGGCCTCAAAAATTCTTTGCTATCAGGACAAACTGGCAGCCCTTCTCTGTACTCAATATCTTATAGACACCTCTGTGGAAATCAGTGTCTAGCCTTTTTGAGCCATGAAAAATCCAAACCTCCTTGACCTCCTATTCCTTAACAACAAACGGTGCCTCAATTTCCTGGTTAAAGGAACTTCATCAACAGAAAAGTAAGACATGTTGCCATGATAAATTCATATCTGAACATATCCCTCAACTCTGGAACAATCTTCCACTACATGTCAAGCAGTTTAGCACCCTAGCCTAGCTATGAAGATGGGAAGCTGCAGGGAGCCCAGCTATGAAGATGGGGAGCTGCAACGAGCATAAATAGGTTCATAGGTTCATAGGTTCATAGGTAGGTACTAGGCTATTAGCCCTAGGGCCTATAAAAGCCTAGCCAAAAAGGTACCCTGGCTTTCACCACCCAAGAAAATAATTTTCCTGTGCCCCTGTCGAGCAGAGCCAAAGAAGTGACCCTTGGGGTGAATTTCCTATTTTCCATCCAATTATCAAGATTTTTCTTGAAGAGTGCTAATGAGGAGCTCTGTTTGACACAGATAGGTAGTCTGTTCCAGAGTATGGGAGGTCTCTGGGACAGGAATCTATCCCTCCGCATGTTCTGTTTATTGTGGTGACAAGGTTTAGGTCCCTAGAGCGTGTTGCTCAGAGGGATTGAGATTTCTTTAAGTGGAGCAATTATGCAATACATAGAGTATATCTTGGCCAAGCCAAGGCCTTTGGCAATATTTCCCATGCAGGCATTAGTGACAGACTTTTAAATCAAAATATAAATCCTTATGCTTTATGGTGGTTAGCTAACTGGCTGTCTGACAGAACCTATTTTATTAGAGTTGCAGGTAAATATTCTGAAAGCAAAAAAAAAAAAAAGTTACCTGTGGTGTACCACATGGCTCAGAGTTGGACAATCTCCTATTTGGCATCAATTGCTGAGGCCTTCTGGCCAATACACCTAGCCTATGTTTATGTAAGTTTGGAGATGACTGTAAATTGGGTGTTATTATTTGATTTTTGACTGACTCACAATTGATCCAACATGGGTTAGATCATGTTAACAAATGGTGCAAAGACAATGGTCTCAAATTAAATGGGAAAAATTGTAGCATAGTTAATTTTAGTAAACAAAACATTTTCACATACATTTGCATTACTGAATATAATGTACTTTTGCTGCATATCTTTGTCTAAACACATCAAACAGCTTGACAACCTTCAGATATTCATAACTAAAAAATCAGTGGCCTCAAAAATTCTTTGCTATCAGGACAAACTGGCAGCCCTTCTCTGTACTCAATATCTTATAGACACCTCTGTGGAAATCAGTGTCTAGCCTTTTTGAGCCATGAAAAATCCAAACCTCCTTGACTTCCTATTCCTTAACAACAAACGGTGCCTCAATTTCCTGGTTAAAGGAACTTCATCAACAGAAAAATAAGACATGTTGCCATGATAAATTCATATCTGAACATATCCCTCAACTCTGGAACAATCTTCCACTACATGTCAAGCAGTTTAGCACCCTAGCCTAGCTATGAAGATGGGGAGCTGCAGGGAGCCCAGCTATGAAGATGGGGAGCTGCAACGAGCCTAAATAGGTTCATAGGTTCATGGGTAGGTACTAGGCTATTAGCCCTAGGGCCTATATGAGCCTAGACACAAAGGTACCCTGGCTTTCGCCACCCAAGAAAATAATTTTCCTGTGCCCCTGTCGAGCAGAGCCACAGAAGTGATCCTTGGGGTGGATTTCATATTTCCCATCCAATCATCAAGATTCTTCTTGAAGAGTGCTAATGAGGAGCTCTGTTTGATACAGCTAGATAGTCTGTTCCAGAGTATGAGAAGTGTCTGGGACAGGAATGTATCCCCCAGCATGTTCTGTTTATTGTGTTGACAAGGTTTAGGTCCCTAGAGCATGTAGCTCAGATGGATTGGGATTTTTTTAAGTGGAGCATGTCCAACAGCTCTGGGTTTGACATAGCTTTGTATGTTAGGCAGAAATCACCTCTGAGTAGGCGATGTGCGATGGAGTAAAGCTGGAGTTTTTTGAGACAGTCCGCATAGGGCATCTGTTTGAGGCCAGTAATCCTCTTTGGGTGGTATTTCTGTGGTCTTTCCAGTTGTTGTAGATGTATTGTGAGGTCTTGTGAAGTCTATACATACCAAAAGGGGCATTGTACTCTATAATGGGTCTAATGAGTGATGAGTAGAGGGGAACAATGACCTCTTTTTTTTCTGGATGAGAAACCTTTTGTGATGAAGTGAGCCACATAGAAGGATTTCCTGACCACTGTGGTGTTGTGATTATCAAAGGAGAGACTACTATCCACCTGTGTCCCAAGGTCTCTTATCACACTTTTGGCATTAAGTAGACTACCACTTATGTGGTAGTTCACGGGTACAGAGTTTTTACCAAAGGGGATGTCAATACACTTTTTGGCATTGAGCTTCAGGCCATGGCTTTAACTCCAGGCATCTGTCTCATTAAGGCCCTTTTATGGTATGTCCACATCATTAGGAGTTTCGATTATGGCTCCTAGTTTGCAGTCATCTGCAAATTTGTTAGCCAAGACCTTCTGTGTTAGCCTGTACATCAGAGAAGTACATACCAAACAGGAGAGGACCCAGGACTGAACCCTGTGGTATGCCACTTGTCACTGGTCTGAAGCCGGATTTGTAGTCTGCTACTTTCACAGTGTGGGTTCTGTCCATAAGATAGTTGGCAACCCATCTTGTGGCATAGGGATTTATACCTAGTTTAGTGAGCTTATCTATAATTCCAGAGTGGGGGATGGTGTCAAAAGCCTTGGCGAGATCTAGATAAGCTGTGTGAACCACCTTACCCTCATCTATGGCTTTGATGACTGCTTCAAAGAAGTCAATCAGTTTTAGGAGACATGATCTGCCTTTTACAAAACTGAACTGGGTAGGGTCCAGAGTTTGGAGATTACCAATGTCTTTGTTTATGAGCTCCATGATGATACATTCCATGGCCTTGCAGACCAGGCTCATCAGGCTAATGAGGCGGTAGTTCCCGGGGTGTGCCATGGCTCCCCCTTTGTGGAGTGGGATAACTGTCATGGTGCGCCATTCAGTGGGCACATAGCCTGAGGTGAGGCTATGATTGAACATGGTACTTAGGTAGGGTGCCAGTTCATTCTGTAGTTCATGTAGAATGCAGCCAGGGATATTGTCAGGTCCCATGGAGTTTTTAGATAATTTTGATGAATTAAGAAATTTAAGAATGAAGAAATTAATTTTTTCTTATAAAAAAGGTAAAAGTATCAAAGATATGGTGGTACATACAAAATTTTCTAGACCAGAGGATAAAATATTATTTCAACCATCTAATTTAGGGACATTCCCATGTGGTAAATGTCAGGCTTGCCCATATATACATAGAGCTTTTTTAAATATTAATAATACACATTTTTGTCCAGATGGTTTATATAATTGCAGGACAAACAGGGTGGTTTATGCCATTACATGTGGATGTAAAAAGTTTTATATTGGGCAAACCAAAAGAATGTTCAAAATTAGGCTATTAGAACACTTGAGGGACATACGTAATAAGAAAATAGAGAGCCCTTTGGCTCAACATTTTTGTGAATTTCATAATGGTAGCAGTGACAGCTTAAAAGCTACCATTTTACAACAGGTAGCAAAATTGGAGTCGGATGACTTAGTGGTGGGTAAATTACTTTTAAAATACATTGCTGTTGGAAAAATGTGATCTAACTAATAGGCATTGATTAATTTTATTATTTAATTGAATAATTGTTTTATTGATTGATCTGTGTGATTATATAAACTGTGTTTTGTTATTGGTATTTTACTCCTTGAAGGCTTACAGTGGCCGAGGCGCTAGAGTGTTCAAAGAATAAACGTGGCTTTTTTGGATCCTGGTTTGCTGTTTCTGTGTTGTACTGGGATTTATACCTAGTTTAGTGAGCTTATCTATAATTCCAGAGTGGGGGATGGTGTCAAAAGCCTTGGCGAGATCTAGATAAGCTGTGTGAACCACCTTACCCTCATCTATGGCTTTGATGACTGCTTCAAAGAAGTCAATCAGTTTTAGGAGACATGATCTGCCTTTTACAAAACCGAACTGGGTAGGGTCCAGAGTCTGGAGATTACCAATGTCTTTGTTTATGAGCTCCATGATGATACATTCCATGGCCTTGCAGACCAGGCTCATCAGGCTAATGAGGCGGTAGTTCCCGGGGTGTGCCATGGCTCCCCCTTTGTGGAGTGGGATAACTGTCATGGTGCGCCATTCAGTGGGCACATAGCCTGAGGTGAGGCTATGATTGAACATGTTACTTAGGTAGGGTGCCAGTTCATTCTGTAGTTCATGTAGAATGCAGCCAGGGATATTGTCAGGTCCCATGGAGTTTTTAGATAATTTTGATGAATTAAGAAATTTAAGAATGAAGAAATTAATTTTTTCTTATAAAAAAGGTAGAAGTATCAAAGATATGGTGGTACATACAAAATTTTCTAGACCAGAGGATAAAATATTATTTCAACCATCTAATTTAGGGACATTCCCATGTGGTAAATGTCGGGCTTGCCCATATATACATAGAGCTTTTTTAAATATTAATAATACACATTTTTGTCCAGATGGTTTATATAATTGCAGGACAAACAGGGTGGTTTATGCCATTACATGTGGATGTAAAAAGTTTTATATTGGGCAAACCAAAAGAATGTTCAAAATTAGGCTATTAGAACACTTGAGGGACATACGTAATAAGAAAATAGAGAGCCCTTTGGCTCAACATTTTTGTGAATTTCATAATGGTAGCAGTGACAGCTTAAAAGCTACCATTTTACAACAGGTAGCAAAATTGGAGTCGGATGACTTAGTGGTGGGTAAATTACTTTTAAAAAAGGAAACTGTTTTTATTTTAAAATTTGGTACTTTATTGCCTAGAGGTTTAAATACAGAATGCTGTTGGAAAAATGTGATCTAACTAATAGGCATTGATTAATTTTATTATTTAATTGAATAATTGTTTTATTGATTGATCTGTGTGATTATATAAACTGTGTTTTGTTATTGGTATTTTACTCCTTGAAGGCTTACAGTGGCCGAGGCGCTAGAGTGTTCAAAGAATAAACGTGGCTTTTTTGGATCCTGGTTTGCTGTTTCTGTGTTGTACTGGGATTTATACCTAGTTTAGTGAGCTTATCTATAATTCCAGAGTGGGGGATGGTGTCAAAAGCCTTGGCGAGATCTAGATAAGCTGTGTGAACCACCTTACCCTCATCTATGGCTTTGATGACTGCTTCAAAGAAGTCAATCAGTTTTAGGAGACATGATCTGCCTTTTACAAAACCGAACTGGGTAGGGTCCAGAGTTTGGAGATTACCAATGTCTTTGTTTATGAGCTCCATGATGATACATTCCATGGCCTTGCAGACCAGGCTCATCAGGCTAATGAGGCGGTAGTTCCCGGGGTGTGCCATGGCTCCCCCTTTGTGGAGTGGGATAACTGTCATGGTGCGCCATTCAGTGGGCACATAGCCTGAGGTGAGGCTATGATTGAACATGTTACTTAGGTAGGGTGCCAGTTCATTCTGTAGTTCATGTAGAACGCAGCCAGGGATATTGTCAGGTCCCATGGATGCTGTATTCTTGACTTTGGAGAGTGTGTTTTTTACCTGTGCAGCCATGATTACAGGAACTTTGCATTCTTCTGGTATAGAGATGGGCCCTCTAGGGGGTGAGAGGGGGGTAAAGTTAGCACTGAACCTATCTGCCAGGATGTTGGCGATATCAGTTGGTTCTGTATATTAAGTGTCATTGTGCTGTAACTCACAGCAGATCTGAGTGTTGCCACTGAGATTCTTGACATAGTTATAGAATGCTTTGTGGTTGTCTGTAGAGTCAGTGGAAATTTTGTTTTCATAACTAGCTTTGGAGGATTTTATGAGGGATCTCTGCTTCTTACTGAAGTTGATAGGGAGTGCCTCCAGTCATGGGATTTTACTCTTTTTTGCAACAGTTTCTTTCTTCTGTTGTAGAGTTTGTTTATGGCAGAGGATCACCAGATTGGCTTACTTTTTTTGGAGGATAGCATCTTGATTCTATTAGGGATAGCATGATCCATGCACTTGTGTAAGTGCTTATAAAGTGCATTTGTGTAGGATTCAGCAGTCGTACCTCTATTGTCCGTCTGCATGGGTGTCAAGAAGTTTGCCACTTCTGTCTTAAGAAGTGTGAAGTTGGCTTTGGAGAAGTTTTTTACGGCGGTTTCCCTAATTGGGTGTGGGGGCGGGATGTGGATGTCTATGGTGATTAGCTTGTGGTCAGATCTGACCAACGAGAAATTGACCTGTTGCCCATGTTGGTAATGACCAGGTCTAGGATATTGCTGCTCCTGGTGGGGGTGTGAATAAGTTGATCCAAGGCATTGGAATTTACGAATTCCAGAAAATGTTGAGCAAAAGGGTTGGTACATGAGTAGTTTTCCTAGTAAATGGGGTAGTTGAAATCGCCCATTATTAGGGTGTTGGGTTGTACCCTAATACTTTCCAGTGTATCAAGAAATGAGGAGTGGGAATCCTGGGGCATGGTGGGGGGTCTGTATCAAGCTACAATTTGGATTGCGGTCTTGCCCAGAGTTAGTTGCACTTGGATAATCTCGGATGCGTTATGCTGTGCTACTAGCCTGGAGGTGTGGATATCCTTAATGAGTATGGACACACCTCCACCTTTAGTGCTTTGTTCCAGGTTAGGTGGCCGAAAGGTGTGGTATGAATTATACCCTGGTAATGCAGCCGTGCTCTCTAGAGCTTTGAACCAGGTCTCTGTCACTGCACAGATGTCGATGTTCTCCATTTTAAGGAGTGCCTCGAGTGAGTGCATTTTGAGGTTTAGACTTCTAGCATTGTGTAGCATTACCCTCAAATTTTGCTTGCTTGTACTTGTTATGGTGGTGAATTTGTCATTTGAACCTTGCCTAAAAAAGGCACTATATGGGTGGCAAGAGCCTTAGCCAGTATCTGGAATCCCAAGGGCGACAGGTGCAGGCCATCTCTGGCAAAGCATCGTGGTCTGTCGATCATGTCATCCCAGGCAGACAAATACTGGATCCCCTTAGAATGACACCAGAAGCTTAGCAGATTGTTGAAGTCAATCATTTTGTCCTTGTACTGTGGTATCATTCTGGGTGATGGCAGGATGCTACTCAGGGCTAGAGTCATACCTGCCTGGGCTACAAGATCGGAGATCTCCTCCATCTCTCTTTTCATGTAGTCCAGGAATGTACATCTCAGGTTATTCACACCAACACTGACAATGACAGTGTCATATTTGTACTTGTTGTGGAGTGAGCTGAGTGTGTGCTTGATGTGGTGGATCCTGGCACCTGACAGGTAGCTGACAGTAACTTTCTCCTTGTTTAGCCTGGTGAGTGGAACATCAGTGTGCCTGACTATAGAGTCACCTATGACTAAAGTGTTGGGTACATTGTTATGCCTTATGTGCTGTGTTTGAGTGGCACACTGAGTTTGTGGGCTATGTGTCATTTGGGTTGTATTGGGGGGTGGAGTTTGCTTGCATTTCTGCTTTGGAGGTCCCTGATACTCGGGAAGGATTTTATTTGAGCCTCTGTGAATGTAGGTGTGTGTTTTGTGTTTCTATGTGTGTGTTTTGTTGGTGCAGGTTTTGAGGGACTATGTGATGAGTGTGGTGTGGTGCAAGTGTTTACCTTCTCCTTTTGACTGTCTAGTCCAGTCTTGGGTGAAGAGAGCTTTACTTCCAGTTTGGCTATATAAGTGCATCTCTCACAGGTTATAGTGTTGGGTGGTAGGAGGTAAGGGTTGTCTGTGTACACGAGGCAATTGCTGCATTGGCTCAAGATGCCCAGATTCATCAGGTAGAAAGGAGAAATCCCTGTGAGCTGACCCTTAGACATGTCTGGATAGGTGCTTATTTATTAAGTACTAAAAACTGCTTTGCACTAGACAAGTGAGGAAAGTTGAGTGCTGTAGTAATTTGCAGCTTATTTAGTACTTACAACGAGGTCTGAACAAGTGCTGAGTTCAAAGAAACAGATTTGAGTGCTGAAACTAGAAAACTGGCTAGTTCTAAGAACAAAATTAAGCTAGAAGGCTTCCCTTCAACATAGAAAGGCTTGGCGGCTCAGAAGCCTACAAACAGTCTAGACCACTTACAGGAAAGGCAGGAAACAAGCTTACATTTTTTTTCTTTCCCAGATGCTCTCTTTGTACACAGTAGGAGTGCCTGAAATCAGAATATAATCTCACTGCACTCAGTTGAGTGAGCAAATGAGAAGGGCCCAAAAGGAGTATCCAAACACAAATTTACAAGAGGGGTGGGCAGTTTCAAAGCCACCAAGATTAGCATCAAAACAGAAACAGGGAGGGTGGGTGGGGAACTAACTGAAAAAACAGAGTCAAAACTTCCAGTTCAGTTAATATTCAATGCAACACAAATAAATCAATTAAAATGCTGTATTTGAAAAAAAGTGCAGATAAAAGGTACTTAAATTCTCTTATACGTCCAGTTGAATACAACTAGATCTTAGCTGGCCAAAGTTCAGGTTTTAAGCAGAAAATATTCCAAAATCTACCACTTAAATAGGCAGTAACAGAATATCAATGAATGAGACTACCCCACATGCAATTACTGTCTATGCAGGAATTCTAACAGGCAATAAAATCTAGCAAACACTAACTGAAAAAGCAGAGTCAAAACTTCCAGTTCAGTTAATATTCAATGCAACACAAATAAATCAATTAAAATGCTGTATTATTTGAAAAAAGTTCAGATAAAGGTACTTACATTCTCTTATACGTTCAGTTGAATAGAGCTAGATCTTAGCCAGCCAAAACTCAGGTTTTAAGCAGAAAATATTCCAAAATGTACTACTTAATGCAGGTTTATTAGAATTCTAAGTATATATATATATATATATATATATATATATATATATATATATATATATCTATATATGTGTGTGTGTGTGTGTGTGTGTGCAGCTGTGTGAGGCTCATAGTTTTAGAATTTGCTATGAGCTTTATTCAAGGAGCTCATGCCGCTTAACGTGTGGAATGAAACCAAAAATGTTGCTGAAGGTTTGTAGTGATGCTGAGAAAATCCTAACCCAGAAATAACTTAAAATGCAACAAGAAAGGCACCTAAATGCAAAAAGGTCTTGGTAGCTCTTTTTCGGGGGGTGGTGAAGTTATTATTCCTCCATATCTTTTTGTTTGAGGCAGAAATGTCCACTAAGCTCACTTGAGACCGTTTGCAAAGTTCCTTAATTTTGAAATAAGTAATTTTTAAAGGGAGTATAAAAAAAAATATTTTATGTAGCATTTTGAAATACTGAATGCAAGAAACACAAAGGCAAACAGATCTTGGTGGTTCTTTCCCACAGACTGAGGGGTGAGTGGGATAATTATCACCTTCAGATCTTTTTGTTGAAGTTGGAACAGCCATTAAGCAAACCTGAGACCTTTTGCCGCCTTCTATCCATTTAAAAAGAACAGCTTTTACAGTGAGTATAGTGGGAAAATAAAAAAAAGATATTTTATATAACATTTATAACAGTATTTCAAAGCATTTAGTTGTATAACATAGTTTAAATAACTTTTAAAATGCTTTGAAACATAAACCAGGTGATTTATGAAGCATATTAGTTGTCAGGCATGCAATAACCCATAGAAATTCTGTGTAAAAAGGAAATTGGAATGTTGTATATAAAGTACATGAACAGGCAGTTAAACAGGTATAGGAAGTATCTCAAAAATAGTCTTATGTACCAGAATTGTCACTAAAGTCCATAGCAATGATAGATACGTATTTAAATATTTAGTCTAGGCATAAATGTTCTTACACTTGCAGCAAAGTTAGTAGAAGGCTTTATGGTGGTACTTTCTCAGGGTGCAGATGCTTTTTGATTGAACAGTTTCTTGTGCCTTGAGGGCACTGAGGTTTATCTGCCATTTGCCTCCATTTTCTTAAACATAGGATTTTCATTGCTTTCTAATAGGTCTATCTCTAAGATATCCAGAAAGTGGAACTTGAAACCATTATGTTCACGGAAGTCTAGGCAATGTTTTGCCAATGGATTTGTAAGTCTTTAAAGCCTTGTGTCAGAGAAGTGATTCTTCCCCGTATAAAATGCATGCATTGCAAGTCTTACACTGGGCTCTGTATATTACAGACTCACTATTACCTTCTGAAAGTGCTCCGTGTTCTTTTCTTTACTTTAGCACAGGGCTGTTAAAGTGGTTTGAGTTTCTGAGGTCTCGGCAGAAGCTACAGTTAAGAGGCCCACAACTGTAGGTACTCCTGCTGGTGATGTCAGGTTTGCCCTTCTTTCTATCCATTCCCTTACACTCTTGGATTTTTTTGAAAACAAAGGTGGGGCCTTGCACCAAAGTTTTCCCACTTTCCCAGTTTCCCTCTCTGTTATAATGCCCCAGTTTTCAGTGATAACTTTTCATGCTTTTTATAGTCTTCATACTTTGTTTTCTTCCTTTCTCTCTGGGGGTCTCTGCAGAGGTTATTGAACTGTCTACTGAGCCTTCCTGGATGGTCATTTAGGGTTATGTCATTGTTTTCTTTAATCAGATCTAAGATTATTCTTAACATAGTGTCACTGTATTGCCTAGCAAGGAAGTCTATTTCTAACTTCTAGAGGCTGGTGGTGAAATTATTGGTTTGTTCTAAGGAACAAAAACTTTTTTTGTTAAATAAAATGTGACAAATATAGACAAAATTCAGTCAGAAAGCAAGCATTCAAAATAACCAGCCTTCTCTCCCAGGACTTGATGTGTTGATGTAAAATTATGTTGACCCTTTTAAGATTTCTGTTCAAGTTAGTGCTAAGGATTCCTCCGCGCAGTCCTTGGAAACAATTAAGTCCGAGAAGTTGACTGAGGTTTTATTGTGGCAGGTAATAAATTTTATATTTTATCCTCCTCCCAGACGATTAAAATGTAATCGATGAAGAGCAAATAACTCTTAATCAGTTCCTGATAGACACTATTGTAAATGAAGTCATTCTCCCAATTTCTATGCGCACCATTATCTAGGCTGGGGGGCCTTGGCTACCGTCATAGTTATTGCACGGCTCTGACTGTGACAAGGAGGAGTAGGACATCGATTTACTGGTGTTTACGTTTTGAAGGGTAACAGAGAAAGGAAGTAGAGAGGCATAATAGTGATCTATACAAATGAGGCTGTGAAATGTGAGGTCAGAGGGAAGAAGAAACACCAGGCCATAAATAGGTTAGATGTTAATTTATGTGCCTAGTGATGAAAGTTGAGAAAGGAGGGAGGGAAGAGCTGGCGAGCTGCTTTGGTGTATCATCCATTCAGATACCTAAAGAAATGAGGATGACATACTAGAAGAGAGAGTACAGTAGAGTTATGACTCATATGTTAATACTTTTAGAGGATCTGCCAAGGAAAATTGGAAGATTCTGTGATGCAGGGTAAACAAGCATCTGGAGTTGCCTTTGCTCTTGGATCATGAGAGATTCAATTAATTGGTGCAAGAAGGTACCCAATGAAGTGGTAGAAGATATCTGTGAGGCTACTCAATATCTGTCAGCAATCAAGATACAGGGTACTTTATAGATGAATATAAGGGTAGGAACACAAAAATGCAACACTAATACCACTCTTTTAATTGCACTCTGAGAGTGGCTCTGTCCCTCCTGGAAACATAGCTGCTAGGATAAGCTGACCTACCAATAACTACAATTCAAATATACCCACAAATGTCATTCTTCCTACTAACACTTGAATGCTATGTGATTGTCATCATAATTCTATAATCCTATTTATGTATTTGTATCTGTATCACTCAATTACTTTTATATAAGTGTTTGCCAACATATTGAAAATTGGTGATGTATTTTTATCTGCTTACTAATTATGTACTTAGCTAAGGCTTTCCAACTCTTGGTTAAGTGTCACATGGATGAGGTTACAACTTGCTCTGTACACTTCCTAAATTTACAACTCATCAGTCATGGCTCTCCATGCGGAATCACTACCAGAATGGTTTATTTTTGTGAGCTAGTAGAACTTTTTTGTTTTTGGATTTTCACTTTTATTTGTGACTGAGAAATTGAGGAATTACTACATTTAAATAATAGGGTGTTTAGGGTGCAGAAGGCATGCTTTTAATTGTTATTTTATCACCTAGTTAAATCTCTAACTAGTTTGTTTCATGCATTTTATTTATTTGTTTCAACAGGTTATGGCTTGATGAGATATAGTGGAACATTTAAATCACATTTAAATCTTACTGCAGTGAATATGGCATACCAGAAGGTTAATATTCTTTACCAAGAGGTGGCAGTCCAACGAATGAATGCACTTGTACCAAAGAAATAAATTGATTAACAAAGAGATAGGTACTTGTGCAAAAAATGAGTGTAAGACCAATAGTCCAAAAATTCTTAGATTCAAGTAGCCAAGTCAGGTTAAAGTTAACTCAGGTCCATTTATTCACAACAAATAAAAACAGGGATAAGCGCTTTCGCTAGATTAGCTTCATCAGATCCTACAGTTCTCCAGTTAATTCAACGCTTTATATAGTCTACATTAATCCATTTAATAGAATAATTAATGAATTAAAATCAATTAAATGTACCATAATTGCAAAAATCAATCATTGTATCACATAAATTCTTCCAAAAATATATCAACATTAAATAACATAAAACATTCTAGTAATAAATATAATAAATAACATATATCATGTAAGGTGTTATGTAGATGCATTGTATTATATAGAGCAATATGTACAAAGCATATAATATGTATGTAAACTGATAAGGTGATGTTTTCTAAACTAATTCTGTGTAAATACTATGGGCCAGATTCAGGAAGCCTCCGTGTAAGAGTTATAACTCTTACACGGAGGCTGCAGTTAAACTGTGTGATGTCAGCATGTCATGCATATGCATGAGGTGCATGAGGCATGCTGAATCACACTAGTAACTCTTACACGGTCCGTGTAAGAGAGTAGGGGGCGTGTCTGTAGGCTAAGCTCTGCAAGTGGACACACCCCCGGAAAACTAGAATGGCTGAAAGTAAACAGCCACGAGAAAGGCCATGAAAATGTGAATAAACACACTATACAACACATGCCCCGACTGGCCATCAGTGTATAAAGTGAAGAGATGTCATAAAAGTAAATGAAAACCTGTTTTTTTTGTTAAACCCGTAAATGTTTGCTACTGTGTGCGGGTGTGCTACTAAGCGCAATCACAGTTAGCAGTCAGTGGAAAAGGATATAAGAACTAAATATGCAAAGTAAGCCAAGAAATAATAGCTTAGTGGTAGAGTACCCACCCTATGAGTAGGCAGGCAGGGTTCGAGCCCCTACAACAACCTTTTTTTTATTTTTGTAAATAAGCACTAAAAGCCCCAGACAGTATTGTACAAATGTGAATGTATTCCCTTTTGTAAAATGGAATGAAATAGAGCATATATTTTGAAGTAACATAAGAATAAAAATAGTCAGAAATGTACTGATAGCTAAGCTGCCGTGAGACAGAGTGCCCGTAGCTGAGTAGTGTTTAAAAAGCTGCAAACTGCGTGCCCGTTGCCAAGCAGCGGGTAAACAGGCTGAAACTGTGTGCAATTAGCTGAACATGTGTGTCACTAGCCAATTAAGATTTATCCCAGCGCACACCGTTTGCGCGCCGCTCCCACAAGCTAACTGCCAGTGCGCATGCGTTACCTCCGCATAAGCAGCGCAGAACAGGTTTAAAGTGCTTAAAAGTGCTTTTGGCATGTTTGATTGACAGGTCTTCAACTCATTTCTGTCAGGAGTTGCCAGATTCGAACACAGGATACCATGCACTAGAGTCAAGGAACTAAACCACCAAGCCATGACAGCAATACCTAGAAAAGCAGAAATAGCATATATATGGGATAAAACCCAGAATGGAGCATGAGAAAGCATTTTCAGTGAAGTAGATACAATTCCAAAACGGCCAATCAGATAAATGTGCGGGAAAAGCGGCATATATAAGCCCCATAGGCGGAAATACACAGCATAACTGATTGTAGAACAGACTTGCAGTCAGCATGAGTGGAGTAGGTGAGGGCGTTGCTTTCGAGCACAGCGTTGGGGCGTTGAGGAGTCCAGATACATGGTCTGGCTCCTTGTCCATAATCACGAGGCCCAACTCATGCAGGGCCAGGTCTCATGGGGAGTATATAGGGCTGAGGCGTGGGACCAGTTGGCTCGTGAGCTGACCAGTGCTACTGGCATTCCACGCACTGGTGAGCAGGTCCGTCACCACCATGCGGACCTGAAGAGACGCAAGCAGGACCAATTGAACCGTTGGATCCAGGAGGCCCGGCAAATGCCCAACGCCCACTACTGAGTAAGTCACATTTTACCCATGTATGTAAGGATTTCAACCAGCTGATACCATGGAGATGTGTAGTCCAATATTATTCCCTTTGTATTACAGCTGCAGGTGTCCGCTCTGCGAATGTTGAGATGCACGCCAGAAGGCTGGTGCGGCTGCGCCACCATGCAGGTTAGTAACCCCACCCAGTACTTGTAAATAAATATTATTATGTACCATGTATCAGAACAGTGCAGTGTATTGATTAAAAGTAATATAATGTGCAAGCAGGAATTGGACGTCTGCAGGTATGGCTGCAACAAGTTCATCAGTATGCAAGTGTAACTGGAAATATAATTGATAGAATTAAACAGTGCTGTAATACAGATGTCCCATCATTAATTAAATATACTGTAACCTGCAGTATAGTCTCAAGAGTACAGCTTCAGAATCTGAGGTAGTCACATGTGAGATATATTCCCTGTTGAAATGCTGAATCATGACAGAAGTGAGGCTGTTGGAAAGTGTTTGAATCACCACAGGTCTAATATGTGAACAAAGCCTAGAAGTACCAACCTGAACTGTGAAGTTGCAGAATGTATGAGAGTGACAGAAATGCTCATGTATGAATAAATAAAGTAGTAATAACCCCTGAATATATAAGCCCCAGTGTGTTTTACAGAACTAAATGCATGTGGGAAGTACAAATTAACATCCCAAACTGATTTCAGTGTGTCTGAATCTGAATGTCTAGCTCAAAATCTGTATATGGTGATAACAGTAAACAATTTGCAGATAGAATGAATGATTATCTGACAGACTAAACAGCCATAGTTGTCCCCTGTCCTGTCATCAAAGTGTAGCAGGATGATGTATCTGATCAAATTCAAAATAAGTAGGATAGTGATGTATGTGTAACAGGTGTAGCATGACAGTCAAATAAAGATTATTTTGAAACATCAGCCTCAACTTAATTGTGTATCTATGATAAATGTGAATTAATGTTTAACATATGAATGTGTCATCACTTTCTATCCCCACCCAACCCTGTAATTCCATATAACAACATCCACTAAATAATGGTATGTGAACATTTCATTAATCATGGACATTTGTCCGTTCCAAACATATATGCATGTCTGTTCATGCATGTGCCCTGTTCATACCTGCAAATACGATGGCCTGTTGCCATTAATCAACCCTGCATGTCGTTTGACTGTGTTTTGCTGTTCAAATAATGCATGTGATATTGATATGCCCCTTGTTCAATGGTGTCCATATCTGGGTGTTTGTTTGATGGGAATACCAATGCATGCTGTTACAACTAATCTGAATGGAATAAAATGCCACTAACCCAAACTAACATAACTACTCACAAACCTAGAACGCTTGGGAAGGCAGGTCCCAGCGGACCCACCTCTCCCACCTCAGCTGGTGACTGCACCTGGCACTAGTGCCCAGGGCGGACCCCCCTCCGGTGGCCCTGTGCCACCTTCGGGTGGAAGCGCTGCAGGGGATGGGGCCCGTCCCCCCTCTGCAAGTGTGGCCGGAGGGGTTCGTCCACTCACCCTCCGTGGTGTCCGGTCTGTGGTGCATAGGGAGATCCAAGACACTGTTCTTGGACCCCTACGCCAGCTCGAGGCTCGTGTGGCACAGCTAACGGCCCCGGCCGTTGCCCCGCCTACACAGCCCCCAGCACAGCCCCGTCCTGGGCTGTGAAGGAACAGTGGCAACTGCCTATGGGTGGGGATATCAGTTCCACTGTTGCCATCTGTGGGCTCGTGCATCTCGGATATCCCAACCTCCGTCCCGTCAATTGTGTAACCCCCCCACGTGTGTCATACACCGTCCCTGTATGCGTCTTGTCTGTCTTGTCTGTTAACCTACCCAACCTACCTCCCCAGCTTTACCGACTTCCTTCACCTGTCATACCACTCTCACCTGTAAAAAAAAAAAGGGCACTCTGTCCCACAAAAAAATTACGCCCCATACATAGCTGTCCATGTCGCAGACATGTCCGCTGGACATCTAAACTGTTAATTACAATTGGCTGTACAACAAATATTAATGTTGTCCTGACACCTCTCTCAGAGGTGGAAGGTTTCAAATGTCTCACCAAAATACATAGAAATATACAGCTGTTGCTGCAAAGACATGGGCATCTATGGGCCTTACCTACACCCTTCCTGCAAATCCCACGCTTCTTTCCCTACTGTCTTACCCTCTTTGTGACCCCTTTTCACCACTTTCCTGTCACCCCTTTTCTTTTCTTTCAAAGAAAATAGCGGTGTGAGCTTGTGTTAGCGGAGCTCACCGCCAGTGCTTGTCGTGAGCTCAGCAAACAGCGCAGACCTGGTTTAAAGTGCTTAAAAGTGCCTTTATGGCACTTTGATTGACAGGTCCTGTACTCAGTTCGAAAGTTTGCTAAGAAAAATAAATTCCCACTGTCAGTCTCGAACCCAGGACCTTGGTAACATTAGTCCGTATGACCTACCACTAAGCCATGTCTGCTTTACAAGAACACACTGCTAAAATAAATATAACATGTAATAGTAGGAATCAGTATAAAGGTAATATAGGAGATGTACTATCCAAAGCATGTTTGGTAGAGTTTTAATGGCCAAATTACTGGATTCCCATACTAGTTCAGTGTGAGCAGAAACAGCACTGCTACCTGTTAGCTTGTACATAATAATGTAAGGTAATGTACATATGTGAAGGTATGTATATCTACACATACATATATATAAATATATATTAATACATATGAAATATAATCGTAGGTCTCAGTAGCCATACACACTCACTACAGGAAAAAGTTAACATAATTGCTGCAACCTGAATCTGCAACACAGCCTGACCCCTGTGTGACCTACTTACCCTTCTAACTGCTTACAGGTGGCCTCAACACTTTGATTGACAGGTCCTGTACTCAGTTTGAAAGTTTGCAAAGTAAAAATTCCCACTGTCAGTCTTGAAACCAGGACCTAGGTAACATTAGTCTGTTTGACCTACCACTAAGCCATGCCTGCTTTGGAAGAGCACACTGCTAAAATAAATATAACATGTAATAGTAGGAATCAGTATAAAGGCAATATAGGAGATGTACTATCCAAAGCATGTTTGGTAGAGTTTTAATGGCCAAATTACTGGATTCCCATACTAGTTCAGTGTGAGCAGAAACAGCCCTGCTACCTGTTAGCTTGTACATAATAATGTAAGGTAATGTACATATGTGAAGGTATGTATATCAACACATACATATATATAAATATATATTAATACATATGAAATATAATCGTAGGTCTCAGTAGCCATACACACTCACTACAGGAAACAGTGAAGATATATGCAGCAACCAGAATCTGCAACACAGCCTGGCTCCTGTGAGACCTACTAAGCCCTTTAACTGCTTAAAGGTGCCTCTAGCACTGTGATTGATAGGCCCTATACTCAACTCAAAAGCAGAATATGAGCATACTAGTAGGCCCTACCACAAGACCATTGTAACACTAGTCTGTATGACCTACCACTAAGCCATGACTCTCATACAGGAATATAGTGCTAAATAAGTGGAACATGTAATAGTAGGAATGAAGATAAAGGCAATATAGTATGTCTACTACCCAAAGCATGTCAGGCAGACTTTTATAGTCCCAATTAATAGATTCCCATACTAGAGTAGTGTTAATGGAAACAGCCCTGCTAATTGTTAGCTTGTACCCAATAATGTCAGCTAATGTACATATATGAAAGTATGTAAATGTACATAGATATATATATATATATATTCATATAGCAATACATATGACATATAGTTGTAGGTGTCAGTATGCATACACACTCACTACAGGGAACAGGCAAGATAAATGCAGCAACCTGAATCTACAACACAGCATGAAGCATGGGAGATGTACTAACCTTCACACTCACAGAACACTGTCAACAGCATACCAGCATGGTCCACGCCCTACAATCTGAAAGGGCAACGCCTATCTCACATACCCTTTTATAGCAGTGTCCTGAAATCACAGTGAGACATGCAATTAGTACACACCCAGCTGCTTGCAATTAGCAAATGCTGCCTTACAATTGGTGCAGAGGCCATCACATGGATCTATGCAGATACCTACAAAAGTATTCAGTACCCACACTCCACTCATGCAATACAGTCATTGCACTAACCGAATGAGAAAGAGAGAGAGAGAGACAGACAGAGAGAGAAAACAAAATATACTGACAGCCAGCAGCAAAACAGCAGCAGCAGCAGCAGCAACAGCAGCAACATACAAGCAGCACGACTGACTCACCAAAAGCTGCCACAAACACAGGTAATGCAAAGTAGCAGGTTAATCCTGTGTATACTGTGACACCTCCAAATGTATCACAGTTCACTATCAATAGGTATGTCTATGAGATAGGTTGTGTGTAGACAGTCATGAAATATAAACATATGTAATATTGTTGTACATGTGGGCCATAACTAACACTTCCATAGCTTAGAACACAAGGCCAGTTGTGCATATGATGCAGTAGTTCCCAGGGTCAGTAGAGGTTCCTCCTCATTGGTGTGGGACCACTGTGTATGTATGGCACTGTTCAGGTACATATCCTGTAGTATGGCCATGGAGTAATATCAGTCTGTCATGTGGTGCTATGTCCTCCAGGGGTGAATGTAGCACACATCCAGGGATACCATTCCGTAACAGTGATGATATGTGTTCTGCAATGATGAGGGTGGCTCTCACCTGGACATGTGAGAGGATAGGGAGGTTACAGTCATCTGGGATAACTAATAACACGTGTGTAGGACAATGGGGGGGGGTACCTGCACCTAAACTGTCTGCAAAATTGTTGGCAATATCTGTGAATTTGGTGAATGTGAAGCATCTTAACACTGCAGACAACAGATGCCTTCCCGTCATGTGAATCTACCCTGTACTGCTGCCCCTCACAAACACACATACACACACATGTCAATTGGTGTTACCAGTGGCCGGCTTGGGCATATCTAACCCACACCCTGTGCATATGATGACACTGTGCCACCTCCTGCATACTACAACATCAGTGCAGGTAAAGGTAAACACGTTGCTGATGCACAGGGTGACTACATAGATGTGTATAAGTAGTAACATGTTGGTAACTGTTGTGTGTTGCAGTATAAATGTGTGTATATCCCATCAGTCCTGCTGCAGTAACTGTATGAATGTCCTCAATTGTTATCTGCACCCATACTACTTAACAAAGTGTACCTGCTGCACACCATCACATGCTAACATTGACTATGGCAATGTGCATCTTGTGCTGTTATGTAGATTCAGCTACATGTATCTGTTCTGTCACACATGCATTTATACACACCCTGCTACCCACACACATGCACATGCTCACCTGCCATTCCCATTATTTATCACCCTACATGAGTAGCTGTTGATACATGACAGGTACACATTTCAGAAGTGCACTATGTTGTTTACTACTGGCATCCCCTTCTCTACCTGTACTCACAGGGTGCAGGCAACCTCATCAGTTGGAAGATGTAATGTGCATCAGGTACTGTAGTACCCTGATTGCCACAGCAAACATGCTTCCCATACGGAAATGCACACACAGACACATCCCACATCCACACACTTGCCACATTCAGGCTTCAGAACACTATCTAGGTATATTCGGGTACATGTGCATGTTCAAGTAGCATGTAACACTATACTGAGTACTGGCACTTAGTTGTCTGTAGTCATGTTGTCTGTATAGAATAAAAGAAATGTTTTATTATCCTACTCCGTTTTGTGGACATTACTTGAACAAGTGTTACCTTACATGTGTTATCAGTACCAACACCTTCTGTTTTGTAGTTTTGTTTGTATAGGGTGCTATCAACATCACTGCTTGTTAAGGGTAATGACCACCCTGCAGTGCATAGCCCCATGTGGCAAAAGCCACATCCCACCCCATCATTGTGCACACACACTAACCCCACCAACAGTAAAACACATACTTTCCATTTGCAAGGTTCAAACCCACACCTAACTGTGCAATGACAGTAGAAACAGACACATTAGCAGAGTGTGCTATTTGCAGTAGTTGGAGAAACCTTTACTAATGCTGTACTTAGAGGGTGCTGACATCATCTGTGTGTAGGAGGAGGGATGTGCACCCTGTAGTGTGTTCTCCCAGTTGGCAAAAGGCAGTTAACCCTCCCAGCATAGTGCACACACATAAACCACACTCATACATTCCCTTTGCAGGATTCAAACCCCCACCTAACTACGTTATGACACTGAAGAAAGACACATTAGCAGAGCACGCTATGCAAATTACTGGAGGACTTTACTACAGGTGATATAGTTATACAGTCCTGACATCATCACTATTTCAAACGGGGATCTGCATCCTGTACGATACTGTCACGGTTGCTAATAGGGACATTTTCCACACACACACATCGATGTGTTGGAGGTTTGCATATGTGGGGGATCCAGAACACCAGTGTGATTAGTATATGGTTTGATTGCAACAATGAGGGATATACTCCCAGTGGTGATTAGTTTTTACTCATGTTTGTAAAGATCAGCTGTAGTATATCTGCCCTCTTGTGGGAAGGTTGGTTACCTGTTCCATAGCCAAAGAATGTCTGATCAATGGGAATCTTAGAGCTTGGGTATTGTGGCCTGTGTAATGTACACAGTCTGTTCGGGTAGCTGGCATCACCCAGTATGATGGTGTCTGCAGAGTAATCTAAACTCTCCTGTGTCAGCATGAAGGCTGTGTGGGAGACCTGAGTTTGAGAGGGTGCTGTAAGAGCTCCTCTGTGTCTCTTTCCATGTGGTCCAGGGAGGTGCGTCCCAACAGGTAGCTGACTGTGACCCTCCCCTTGCTCTGTCTGGAGGGCGGCACGTCTGTCAACAGCTCATGTCAAGCAACTGCACACCCCTCATAAATGATGTGGAAACCTTCAAAGGCCCTAGGCCTGTTGAAAATATGGACCAGACTGCAGATACCTGTATAGAGGCATTCTGTGGACACATTCAGGAATGCATGGATCATGAAGCCACATATGAACGCATGACCCAATTCTCCAAAGGCAGATGTCCTGGGCGCCGGACACCAGCCATAAACACACTATACAATAGAAGGATGGCGCCACTACATGATACAACAACCTCCCAAAATGTGAAGGCACCACTGAGGAGTATTGGAAGACAACTACAGGCACCCATATGATTGTCTAAGGCCATCTTTGAGAGAGGATTCCACAAGCCACTGAGGATAATCACAAGGCTGCCTGTAGTTATGTTAGTAACCTGGGTGGTACTACCCAGATATGCTCAGAGGTAATACAATATGTCACACAAAATATAAAACACACAGACATTGCCATCATCCTAGTGGACAGGTTCAATGCTGCCTTCTCACCCCACCACACCAAAAGGGAACATATGTCTCGCATCACAGTGCTTCCCCCCCTGACATCACAGATGCTCAGGGAAGAGATGCCCTTCCCAAAGCAGTAAACACTGCATCAATGGGACCAGACAGTGTCCCAGGCTGTGTCCTACATGAACCACAAGAAGAGCTACACCCAGACATAACACCACTGTTCAATCCCAGCCTTAATACATGATATGTGGCCAGAGAGTGGCATACAGCAACAGTGGTCCCTCAACATGCAGGTGGTGCCGTCACGGATCCTGGACACTACTGCCCCATATGTCTGACTAGCTTTGTCTGCAAAGCTATGGCAAGAATCATCAAGAACCTCACATATCTAGATATTGTGGACCTACAGACATGTCACCATACACAGTTTGGCTTTGTCAATGGCAAATCCTGCCTATCAAACCTGTTTGCTTTGTTTGAAACAATCACCAAGGCCACTGTCAAGGGGTAGGAGGTCCACACAGCCTACCTGGACCTTGCATAAGCCTTGGCTACAATACCCCACTTGTGCATTCTAGGGAAGCTCACCAGTGTACATATTAACCCCTATGTCACTATGGGTATTGCACAGTGGCTCAAGGGCAGAACACACATGGTAGAATTGCTGGAGCCATGTCAGCCTCCAACCTGGTACAAGTGGTGTCCCACAAGGCAAAGCCCTAGGGGCTGTCATGTTCATTATATATTTGTCATAGGTACAGGCCAACATGGAAGTACTGTGGCTCAGCAAGTCACAGGTGACTGCAGACTCAACACCATAATCAACTCAACAGCTAACACACGCATCCTCCAAAGGGACTCTTGCAAACACATGACTTGTGCCACAGCCATGGCCTCAACGTGAATGACAGAAAGAGTCTAGTCATCCCCTTTGTCAAACACTAAATGACCACAATGTACCACATATGTCTTAATCCAGTAAGTGCAGACCAAGGAATTATGGACCTTGGGGTACACAGGTTGATAGCATTCTACCATTTGACAACAACATGGACAAAGTGGTTAGGTAAGCATGTGATATGGGCCACATCATCATGGGATCCACATGTAGGCCAGGGGAGGACATTGTGCCCCTTTACTCATCCCTCATCATGCCCATAATTGACTATGATGAACCTGTCGGCATGCACCTTACCAGACACCTGCAGCAACTGGGGCTAACACATATCTACCTCGACAAGGGGATCAAAGTGCTCAAACAGATGCCACATACTGACTGGTTAAAGTAGCAGCAGCTGTACTCAGTGACATACTGCCTCTTCATAGGCAATCTGTGCCTGACATAGAAGGCCAGGTCATACCCTCATGTAATGGCCATGCTGCATCCCAGAATATCCAGATCCCACCAGGATACACACTGGAAATACTTGAACTTCAGGAGTGATATACATAGGACATGGTGGAGGGCACATTCACAACTCAGAGGCACCCTTCATTCCTGATTATTATCCCAATAGAGGTTAGGTGGACTGACTCAGTGACTATCTTCAAGAGCGATAGTAATGACTGGATGTGACATTGTAGGGTTACGCTGGGTATCACTTATGTGTCACTGTGAGAAAGAGGCACAGTATACTAACCTTGGAAAAGGGCATAGCAAGACACATTCACAATGCATGTTGAAAGGCACGCACATTCTGGCTAGGTGGATACATGCCCTGGGCAGATATCCCTGTACGAACCTATGGACCTATGTCTCTTTTTCACCATTGGCCCTATGTGCTGTCAATCACCAATGTAATCTCAATACTCCAGTAGCATGTGCAAAGGTCAGTTGTCAGTCACCTCTATGGCACAGTTGTGGAATATGTGTGTCATGTAGTAATGTCACAGCTGCCACATGTACACAGTCAACCCTATCCCCTACCCATTGATGTACACCACATGTATGAGATGGAAACACATGGCCAAACTGTAACAGCAACATACAAGTCAGTCTGATGCATGGACACATATGACTCAGTCATTGTCCATGCCACCACAGCTGATGTGGCATGTCGCTCACTGGGATACGTGATAGGGAACATGGAAGGGATCACTGAGCAAGTGACACAGGCTGGTAGACCCCTGACCTTGGTTGGCATCAGACCCTCACCAGGGATTCCGACAAATTACTGAATGCTAATGAATAAGTGTATCTACAACACCATAGCTGAATGGTTCTTAGCATGCAGTCACTGCATTGCTATGGAATACTGTCTTACCACTCCCACAAAAGGTGAGAACATGCAGCTCCTGTACATTAACAACATGTAGACTTTATGCCCCAGACCAGGTGTGCATCCCTCACTACTAGGCTGATAGCATCTACATCTCACACTGTATATACACATCCCATATGCAGCATCTGCACAGAAGACCACGGTCATAATGTTACCCTGTGCATATACCATGTATTCACATGTGGCAGGCATCACACATGGTAAATATTGAAAGTCTCAGGTACATATGTGTATTTGGCACACACATACATCATGTGTTCATTGCCATAACCGGTGTAATCAATGTCATGCATTATTGTGAGGGACAACCCACACACATGGGCATTCTGTGTGTGCACAACACACATGGCATGTCTGTAATCAAAAGCCATACATAATTGTGATATCGTTTAGAAATGGGTATGTGCATCCTGTAGTGTGTTTTCCCAGTTACCAAAAGGGATGTTTCTTTCATACATACTTATCCCCCTTCACACACACTTGCCACCTGCTGGATTCAAACCCCTATCTAACTATGTTATGACACTAGAGACGGATGCATTAGCACAGCGCGCTATTCGCTTTACTGGGGAATGCCCTCTCCCCTGATATACTTGTAGGGTGCTGACATCATCAGAGTTTAGAAAGTGGAATGATCATCCTGTGGTGTGTTTTCCCAGTTGCCAAAAGGGATGTTTTTTCATACACACTTACCCCCTTCACACACACTTGCCACCTGCTGGATTCAAACCCCTACCTAACTATGTTATGACACTAGAGACGGACGCATTAGCACAGCGCGCTATTCGCATTACTGGGGAATGTCCTTTCCCCTGATATACTTGTAGGGTGCTGACATCATCAGAGTTTAGAAAGTGGAATGATCATCCTGTGGTGTGTTTTCCCAGTTGCCAAAAGGGATGTTTCTTTCATACCCACACACTTACCCCCTTCACACACACTTGTCATCTGCCGGATTCAAACCCCTACCTAACTATGTTAAGACACTAGAGACGGACGCATTAGCACAGCGCACTATTCGCATTACTGGGGAAAGTCCTTTCCCCTGATATACTTATAGGGTGCTGACATCATCAGAGTTTAGAAAGTGGAATGATCATCCTGTGGTGTGTTTTCCCAGTTGCCAAAAGGGATGTTTCTTTCATACACACTTACCCCCTTCACACACACTTGCCACCTGCTGGATTCAAACCCCTACCTAACTATGTTATGACACTGGAGATGGACACATTAGCACGGCGCGCTATTCGGATTACTGAGAGAATCCTTTCCTCCAATATACTTATAGGGTGCTGACATCATCAGAGTCTAGAAAGTGGAATGATCATCCTGTGGTGTGTTTTCCCAGTTGCCAAAAGGGATGTTTCTTTCATACACACTTACCCCCCTTCACACACACTTGCCACCTGCTGGATTCAAACCCCTACTTAACTATGTTATGACACTAGAGACGGACGCATTAGCACGGCGCGCTATTCGGATTATTGAGAGAACCCTTGTCTCCAATATACTTATAGGGTGCTTACATGATCAGTGTCTAGAAAGGGGGACGACCATCCTCTGGTGTGTTTTCACATTTGCTAGGGGTAACATTTGGACCAAGTGTGTGAGCATGCCCAGTTCAGCCTTCCTGTGGCATGTTGTGTGAAAGATGTCTCATTTATCTGTGTGTGAGCATGCCCAGTGTGGGCTTTACATATGTTGAACTCTGCAGCCCATCACATTTGTGGATGAGTGTGACCTTCAACAAATACCTCCGGTTTATGGTTGTGTGTTCTGTGCCATGTTGTGTAGTTACTGTCCGAATGCTTTTTGTGTGAACAAAACTGGGAGTATACTGTGCCTGCAGGTTTTGCATGGGATACTTTGCACACAATTGTCAACATCCATTCATACTGACCTAACACTGTAGCACTGTCTAGTGTAGTGTTTCAGTACTTTCACTGTGGCGGTCAGTATCCTGGGCTTCAGTCCTATCACTGATTTACATTTCCATAGTGTGCACAACAGGCTGGTTAAGGTCCAGTTGTGCACATCTGCACAAAGGCAGTGCCTCTACAGACCCTGTTAATTGCTGCCCCATAAGCTTAACAAGTGTAGTCTGCAAATCCATGGAGAGGATCATAATTGAGCTCATAAACAAAGATATAGGGGACATGCAGACATTGTACCCATCCCATTTTGGCTTGGTCAGGGGCAGATCATGCCTTTTGTACTGGGTTGACATCTTCAAATTGGTCACTTAGGCCATTGTTGGGGAAAGGCAGTCCATACAACCTACCTTGGCCTTGCTAACACTTTCAACACAATACCCCACTCAGGTATTGTGGAAAGCCCTCACAACTGAAATGTAAACCCATATGTCCCAAGATGGGTTGCAAACTGGCTTAAGGACGGGACCCACAGGGTTAGAGTTGCTGGCACTATGTTAGACTCCAGGCTGGTCACAGGTGGTGTCACACAGGGCTCAGTCCTTGGCCACCATTGTTTGTCATGTACTTCCCATGAGAACAGGCCAACATGGGAGGACTTTGGATGACAATGTTAGCAGATGAGTGCACACTGGGCACCATAGTGGACAGTGCATCACACACAGATATCCTTCAGAAGGGACTCACAGTAACTGATAGCTGGTGCCAGGGCCATGGCCTGAAGTCAGAGTGCACAACATGTGTAGACATACCCTTCAGGAAAAGCAAGGTGACCCCAAGCTACCATATTGGTGGCAATCCTCTAAGCACAGAGGAGGTTATCACGGACCTGGGGACCCAGGTTGACAGTCGCCATTCTTCTCAGACTCACATTGCTAAAGTGGCTAGGAAGACCTTCTACATTGCCCACCTGATAAGGATGGGATTCACATCCAGATCTAGTGGGTCATTGTTCCCCTGTACTCTTCAGTTATCAGACCGGTGATCAAGTCAAATGCCCTATTCTGGCTGTATCTCACCTAACATCTGCAGCAATTGGAGACACCCTGACTGTCCCCCACCTAAAGGATCAAGGAACCACAACAGCTGTCATATGCTGCCAGATTGAAGACACTCACACTCTATTCACTCACATACCGTCTGCTTAGAGGTGACATGTGCCTGACATGCGAGGCCATGTCCAAACAGAGATTAATGGACATGCTCCACCTCAGACTCAGAAGATCCACCTGAACCACTAGTGCAGGTGACTGACACCTTAGCAGGGATGTATGTTGGACATGTTGTAGGGATGGAGTTATCACTCGGAGACTCGCTATGCTGTGGAATACAATCCTGGTCCATTTGAGGCAGAGCACCTTGCTGGCTGTGTTCAAGAGGTATCTTGACCTAATGCTAGTCGGAGAATGTGTTTGTCCATCAACACATTGTAAGCGTAGTTTGACATGTCATATGTCTTGTTTAGTATACTGTGCCTCTGTCTACCTGTGACATAACATTGATACCCAGGGTAAACCTCCCATCTCCCATCCACTCATTAGGATTCCTGTTGAGCGACTCAACCAGTGTCTTTATGGACAACCTGTAGTGGTAGTTTACTCATGTGTGTGGGTGGCTTCTGTGTTTTGGATAATGCAGTACAGCCTGTCCTATATATGTCAGTGCTGGGGTTCAGTTCCCTCATGTGCATAGCTACCTGCCATTCAGATTGTACAAGGTGCAGCATGTGCATTGATTCCAGCTTGGACATGGCTTTCTACGTCAGGCACAGCTTGCATCTGGGTGGACAGCATGGCAGTGTGTGGAGCTGCACTCTGTTTAATCAGACTACACATTACATGTGTTCCAGCTCTGTCATACTCCTGGTGAGGTACTGTTGTGGACTTTACAGGTGCTGGATGTGTGTGCATGAGGTACACCCCACAGGGGCTGTTGTGGTAATTTCTACTGGTGATGAAAGATAACTGCAAAACCAGAATGACCTCCCCTTAGCTAGATGTCAGACAGCATGGACCATACAATCACAACTGGAAATAGGATTCTACACCTACCACCCTAGAACACAGTAAAGGAAAGACACTACGGCTGATGCTGCTCAATGCCCAAGGTCTCTACCTCAAGCTGCACACACTCTATGCCCTTCTCAGTATGTAGCACATTGATGTCTGTGCTGTGCCTGAAACCTGGTTCACAGTTTCTGACAGCACCCCAGCACTATCGGGTGTTACCTCATCTCATGCATTCCGGCACCAGCATCCCGACAACAACAAGAAGGATGGTGGGTGTCCATATTCATCAAGGACACCCTCACCTCATGGTTGGTGGCAACACACTATGCATCGGAGACCATCCAGGTGCCAGTGACCGTAGGCAAGACTGCTCTGCAGTTTGTAGCATGTTACATGCCACCCGCTCAAACTCAGGTACCTCACACAGCTATCCTGCAAACACTGAAGGGGATAAATGTATCTCCAAACACCATCCTACTGGGTGATTCCAACTATCCACATATAGACTGGGATCACTAATCATGCCACAACACTCTAACACAAAGGTTCCAAGAGTTCATACACTGAAATGCCATGGAACAACTGGTCCCAATCCCCTCAAGTGGAGGCAACATACTAGAACACATCATCACAAACATGGGGTCACACTGTTCAACACCAGATGTATACCCATCATTGGTGAGATCAGATCATGGACTACTCTCAGTGGGAGTCCACATCCCACCCACACCCCAGATGGGAAAAGAAACGGTGAAGACCTTGTCAAATGCCGACTTCACATTTCTGAGCACTGCTGTGGTCTCTTTCAAGGCCCCCAGGCCAGCGGACACCATTACCCAAGCCACTGTATCACTTAGAAATGCCTTCTACCAGCACCTCCAGGACTGCATGGTTCAGGCAATCCAAAATAATAATGACTCTTTGTACCACAGGCAAGCATCCAGTCTGGTGGACCCTAGCCATAAACAAGCTGTACAACACAAGGAAGGAGCTACTACACGATAGAGTGTAATCCGTATGGGGGAAGACACCCTGCTCATTGTGAGTAAAACACTGGGTTCACGCATACAATCATCCGAGGCATGTTTAGAGAGTAAACCCACTCAGGACTCCAGGGACAATCATGAGGCCTTTTTTACCTATGTTTGAAACCTGGGTGGAAACTCCCAGATATGCTCAGACTTAGTTCAGAATGATGTTGATATCACTGCACCTACAGACATTGGCAACATACTGGCTGACAGGTTCAGTGCAGATTTCTCCCCCCCCTCCCCCCAACTGGGGGGGTATGCACACCAGAGGATTGTAGCCGCCCAAACATCTCCACTGCTGGGGTGGGAACTGCTCAATCCAAGGCAGAAAACACTTTATCCATGGGACCTGATGGTGTCCCCGGTTGTGTGCTCCATGAACTCAATGAGTAATTACACCCGCAGTTAGGGCAGCTGTTTAATCTTAGCCTCACCTCAGGATATGTTCCCAAGGAGTGGCATACATCAATGGTGGACCCACCTCACAAAGGTGGTGCCTCCACCAACCCCAGAAACTACCATCCCATCCCCTTGACAAGCCTGTTCTGCTAGGCTATGGAGAGGATCATAATGGGAATTCTAAATGAAGACATAGGGGACTTGCAGACATTGGGTCCAATCCAGTTTGGCTTTGTCAAGGGCAGATCATGCCTTTTAAACTTGGTTGACTTTCTCAAAACACTCACCCAGGCCATTGTCGTGGGCAAGGCAGTCCACACAGCCTACCTTGACCTGGCAAAGGCTTTCGACCAATACCCCACTCAGGTATCATTGAAAACATCACCAGCTTAATTGTGAACCCATACATCACAGCATGGGTTGCAAACTGGCTAAGTGACGGAACACACAGGGTCAAAGTTGCTGGTGCCAGTTCACACTCCAGAGCTGTGACAAGTGGTGTCCCACAGGGCTCAGTCCTGGGACCACATTTGTTCAGTATCTACTTTTCAGAAGTACGAGCAAGCACAGGAGGATTATGGCTGACAAAGTTTGAAGATGACTGCAAACTGGGAAGCATAGTTGGAAACCCATCTGACACAGACATCCTTCAGAAGGGTTTCATAGAGACGGCTAACTGGTGCCACAGCCATGGCCTTGCATTACACACTAAACAATGCATAGCCATACCCTTCAGGAAGAACAAGGTTACCACTACTTCCCATCTAGGTGGCAATCCTCTAAGCACAATGTACGTTATCAGGGACCTGGGCACCCAGATTGACAGTGACATTTTGTTTGACACTCACATTGCCAGGGTAGTTTGGAAGGCCTTCTACATTGGCCACCTCATCATGCAGTGATTCACATCTAGATCAAGGGAGGTCACTGTTCCCTGTACTCATCACTCATCAGACCAATGATTGCATACAATGCCCCATTCAGATTGGATGGGCCCACATATTCCTCGACAGGAGGTGAAAGGGTCTCAAACATATTTCTTATGCTGCCCGACTGAAGGAATTCCAGCTGTATTCAGTCGCTTACTGTCTGCTCAGAGGTGACCTGTGCCTGACATACAAGACTATGTCCAACCCAGGATTAATGAACATGCTTCACCTCAAGACCTGTACATCCATCAGAACTACAAGGGCAGGAGACCTAAACCTCAACACAGATATTAATAGGATGTGCTGAAGGGACAGATTCCTCACCCAGAGAGTCCATATGCTGTGGAACAACATCCTGGTACATGTGAGGCTGAGCACCTCACTGGCTTTGTTCAAGTGAGATTGTGACCAATGGATGGGAGATTGCAGGTATACCCCAGGGATAACCTCAGTATCACTGCTTGACAGAGGCACAGCAAAATAATGGGCATATTATCCATCAACTTGCACGGGTGGCAGAAGCCACAAAACTCTGGGCTAGGCTTATAAATGCCCTAGGGCAGATAGTCTAGTATGAACCTGTGAACATAGGCCTTGGGCAGTTCCTGCTATTAGGACAGTGGTCTGCAGCAAGCTATATAGTAGTAGTCGGTTTTAGCCATTGGTTTTGACCATGGCTATTCCATGTTGCTTCTTGTTGTGGTACAAACATGGGTGTGTGGTTATCCATGCTATGTATTGCTAGTCACCCTCATTTTGTATCTTGTTCCATGTGTTTGCACATGTACATCACTGTATGATGTGCAGCTGTTTCCACAGGGTCATATGAGTGGATATGGATGTTAGTTGGGGTCCTCAGGTGTGCATATTGTACATGATATTACATTACTTAACACATGGCATTCATGCCTCAGGTGGTGCTGCAGGGCCACCTCTGTCGGATACACATACTACACTCCCTGTACGTTTGGAAGCAGGTTGTGTCATGTTAAGCATCCCTGTTACTGTATGAGTGAGTCAGGCGGGTATCAGTCCCAGTGTTCCTACTGACCAAGCATATGTGCTATCGTTGCCTCTTTGCCAAGGCCAGGCCATACTGGGCACGCCTCCTTCTTCATTCATGCTAACGAGTGCAGACCTGGTTTAAAGTGCTTAAAAGTGCCTTTATGGCACTTTGATTGACATGTCTTGTACTCATTTTGAAAGTCTGGAGACAAAATAAATTCCCACTGCCAGTCTCGAACCCAGGACCTTGGTAACATTAGTCTGTATGACCTACCACTAAGCCATGACAGCCATACAAAAGCACTCTGCTAAAATAAATATAACAGTCAATAGTAGGAATTAGTATAAAGGCAATATAGGAGATGTACCATCCAAAGCATGTGAGGCAAAGTTTTAATGGCCAAATCACTGGATTCCCATACTAACCTTCACACTCACAGAACACTGTCAACAGCATACCAGCATCGTCCACGCCCTACAATCTGAAAGGGCTACGCCTATCTCACATACCTTTTTATAGCAGTGTCCTGAAATCACAGTGAGACATGCAATCAACACACACCTGGCTGCATGCAATTAGCAAATGCTGCCTTACAATTGGTGCAGGGGCCATCACATGGACCTATGCAGATACCTACAAAAGCATTCAGTACCCACACTCCACTCATGCAATACAGTCATTGCACAAACCTAATGAGAAAGAGAGAGAGAGAGAGAGAGAGAGAGAGAGAGAGAAGAGAAAATATACAGACAGCCAGCAGCAAAACCATGAGTAGCAAACAGCAAGCAGCAAGCAAGCACCACTGACACAGCAACAGCTGCCACAAACACAGGTAATGCAAAGTAGCAGGTTAATACTGTGTTTACTGTGACACCTCAAATGTATCATAGTTCACTATCTATAGCTCTGTCCATGAGATAGGTTTTGTGTGCATAGTCCTGAAATATACACATATGTAATATTGCTGTACATGTTGCCCATACGTGACACTTCCGTAGCTTAGAACAGAAGGCCAGTTGTGCATATGATGCAGTACATACCAGGGTCAGTAGAGGTTACTCCTCATTGGTGTGGGACCACTGTGTATGTATGGCACTCTTCAGGTACACATCCTGTAGTATGGCCAGGGAGTAATATCAGTCTGTAATGTGGTGCCATGTCCTCCTGGGGTGAATGTAGCACACATCCAGGGATACCATTCTGTAACAGTGATGCTATGTGTCCTGCAATGTTGAGGGTGGCCCTCACCTGGACATGTGAGAGGATAGGGAGGTTACAGTCATCTGTGATAACTAATTCCACTTGTGTAGGAGAATGGGGGGATATCTGCACCTAAACTGTCTGCAACAATATTGCCAATATCTCAAACATGTTTTCCATACGGAAATGCACACACAGTAACATAACACATCCACACACTTGCCACATTCAGGCTTCAAAACACTATCTAGGTATATTCTGGTACATCTGCATGTTACAGTAGCATGTAGCACTATACTGAGTAGTGTCAGTTGTCTGTTGCCATGTTGTTTGGATAGAGTAAAAGGAGCATTTGTTTATCCTACTTTGTTTTGTGGACATTACTTGAAGTGTAACCTTACATGCATCATTGGTAACAACACCTTCTGTGTTGTTGTTCTGTTTGTACAGGGTGCTGTCAACATCACTGTTTGTTAAGGGAAATGTGCACCCTGCAGTGCATAGCCCCATTTGGCCAAAGAGACATGCCAACCCCGCCATTGTGCACACACACCAACCCCACCCACAGTAAAACGCATACGTTCCATTTGCAAGGTCCAAACCCCTACCTAGATGTGTTATGACTCTAAAGGCAGACACATTAGCAGAGTGTGCTATTTGCATTAGTAGGAGCAATCTTTTCCAATGCTGTACTTAGAGGGTGCTGACATCATCTGTGTTTACGAAGAGGGATGTGCACCCTGTAGTGTGTTCTCCCAGTTGGCAAAAGGCACCTTCCCGCCACAGCGTTATGCACACACACAAACCCCACTCATACTAACACACATACATTCCCGTAGCAGGATTCAAACCCCTACCTAACTATGTTATGACACTAGAGACAGACGCATTAGCGGAGCGCGCTATTCACATTTCTAGGAGATTTCATTTCAGTTGATCTACTTATAGGGTGCTGACATCATCAGTGTTTAGAAAGTGGAATGAGCTCCCTGTGGTGTGTTTCCACAGTTGCCAAAAGGGATGTGCTTCTCATACACACTTATACAAACACTTACCCCCATTCACACACACACATGCCACTTGCTGGATTCAAACCCCTACCTAACTATGTTATGACACTAGAGACAGACGCATTAGCAGAGCGCGCTATTCAGATTACTGGGAGGTAGCATTTCTACTGATCTACTTATAGGGTGCTGACATTTTCATTGTTTGGAATGGGGAATGTGCATCCTGTGGTGTGTTTTCACAGTTGTTAAGAGGAACATTTGAACTAAGTGTGTGAGCATGCCCACTTCAGCCTTCCCATGGCATGTTGTGTGAATGATGTCTCATTTATCAAAGTGTGTGAGCATGCCCAGTGTGAGCTTTCCATATGTTGAACTATGCAGCCCATCACAGTTGTGGATGAGTGTGAACTCCAAAAAATAACTCCTGTTTAAGGTTGTGTGTTCTGTGACATGTTGTGTAGTTACTGTCCAGATGTTTCCTGTGAACACAACAGGGATTATACTGTGCCTGCAGCTTTTGCATGGGATACTTTGCATACAATTGTTAACATCCATTCATACTGACCTAGCACTGTTGTACTGTATAGTGTAGTGGTTCAGTACTTTCACTGTGGTGGACATTATCCTGGGCTTTAGTCCTATCACTGATTTACATTTCCATACTGTGCACAACAGCCTCTTTAGGGTCCAGTTGTGCATGTCTGCACAAAGGCAGTGCCTCTATGGACTCTGGTAATTACTGCCCCATAAGCTTAACAAGTGTAGTCTGCAAAGCTATGGAGAGGATCATAATGGAGCTCATGAAGAAAGATATGGAGGACATGCAGACATTGTACCTGTCCCAGTTTGTGTTGATCAAGGGCAAGTCATGCCTTTTGTACTTGGTTGACATTATCAAAACAGTAACTAAGGCCATTGATGAGGGAAAGGCAGTCCATAGAGCCTACCTTGCCCTTGAAAACCCTTTCAACACAATACCCCACTCAGGTATTGTAGGAAACCCTACCAACAGAAATGTACACCCATATGTCACAAGATCAGGTTTCAAACTGTCTTACGGACAGGACCCACAGGGTTAGAGTTGCTGGCACTATGTCAGACACCATGCCAGTCACATGTGGTCTCACACAGGGCTCAGTCCTTGGCCCCCTATTGTTTGTTATCTACTTCTCAGAAGTACAGTCCAACATGGGAGGACTTTGGCTGACAAAGTTTGCAGATGACTGCACACTGGGTGCCATAGTGGACAGGGCATCAGACACGGATATCCTTCAGAAGGGGCTCATGGACACTGATAGCTGGTGCCAGAGCCATGGCCTGAAGTCAACTTGCAAAACATGTGTAGTCATACCCTTCAGGGAAAGCAAGGTAGCCCCAAGCTACCATATAGGTGGCAATCCTCTAAGCACAGGGAAGGTTATCATGGACCTGGGGACCCAGGTTGACAGTCACTGTTCTGATGACACTCACATTGCTAAAGTGGCTAGTAGGACCTTCTACATTGTCCACATGATCAGGAAGGGATCCACATCCAGATCTAGTGGGTCATTGTTCCCCTGTACTCTTCACTTATCGGACCGGTGATCTGGTACACTGCCTTATCTGGATGTATCTCACCTGACATCTGCAGCAAGTGGGGAGACCCTGAATGTCCCCAACAAAAGGATAAAGGGTCTCCAACATCTGTCATATGCTGCCAGATTGAAAACACTACAGCTCTATTCAGTCACATACTGTCTGCTTAGAGGTGACATGTGCATGACATGCAAGCATGTCCAACCAGGGATTAATGGACATGCTCCACCTCAAAATCTTCAGATCCACCTGAACCACTAGTGCAAGTGACTTACACCGTAGCAGGGATGTACATTGGACATGTTGGAGGGGTGGATTTATCACTCGGAGACTCCCTATGCTGTGGAATACAATCACGGTCCATGTGAGTCACAGCACCTTGCTGGCTCTGTTCAAGAGGTATCCTGACCTGTGGATGGGAAATCATAGGTTTACCCGGGGATCGTCACTGTGTCACTGCTGGAGACAGGCACGTCAAACTAATGGGCACAGTACTGTTTCCATATAAGGGGTGGCGTACGCAACCAGACTCTGGACTAGGCTTAGAACTGCCTTGGGGCAGATAGCCTAGTATGAACCTATGAACCTATCTGACCATGTTGCATTATGTTCAGATGTGAACTACTTACAACGGCCTCAACCAACTGCAGTAGTGTATTCCACAACATGGGTGTACATTGGCAAACACTACCGATGTGCCCAAGGCCATTTCTAATGGTTATTGGATAGTGTGTTTGTCCATCAACACATCATAAGTGCAGTTTGGCATGACATATGTCTTGTTTTGTATACTGTGCCTCTGTCTACCTGTGACACAACATTGATACCCAGGGTATACCTACCATCTCCCATCCACTCGTTAGGATCCCTGTTGAGTAGAATAAATGAGTGACTCTATGGATAACCTGTACTGGTAGTTTACTCATGCGTGGTGGTGGCTTCTGTGTTATGGATAATGCAGTACAGCTTGTCCTATGTATGTCAGTGCTGGGGTTCAGGTCCCTCATGTGCATATCTCCCTGCCATTCACATTGTACAAGGTGCGGCATGTGCATTGCTGACAGCTTGGACATGGCTTTCTACATCAGGCACAGCTTGTGTCTGGGTGGCCAGCATGGCAGTGTGTGGAACTGCATTCTGTTTAATCAGGCGACACATTACATGTGTTCCAGCTCTTTGATACTCCTGGTGAGGTACTGTTGTGGACTTTACAGTTGCTGAATGTATCTGCTGAGGTACACCACACAGGCGCTGTTGTGGTCATTTGTAATGCTGCTGAAAGATAACTGCAAAACCACAATGACCTCCCCTTAGCTAGATGTCATAACCCTCATGATTAGGTTGGTATATGGATTGTTGCTGTTAACCCTACAGCCACATTTTTGTCCAATGCAGGATATCTATCACCTTGTGTCCCCATTCTGGCATTACATGTTAGGTATGTCATGGGTCGACACCTATGTGGGAATTGGTGGTCACTTACTGGATTATCCACAGAGGCTGACTATACTGTTTTCACCATTTAACATGCTGACATGGCTATGGCACCAGCTGTCTGTTTCTATGTGGCCCTTTTATGGGATGCTTGTGTCAGCTGGTGTATCAGATATGTCAGGCGGCTTGTTGTCCTCTACAAACATGTTCCAGCACAGTCCTTACTTGTTGGCCTGTACCTATGGGGCATATATACCAGATGGTGAAGGTCCCAGGACCAAGCTTTGTGGGATGCCTGTTATATGTGGTTTGTAGTCTGACATGGCTGCTGCATGTCTGACCATGTCAGTTCTGTCGTTGGTCTGGTTTGCAACCCCTCCCATGACATTGGGGTGTATATATCAGCTGGTGAGCAAATCTATACGGAACACATAGGGTATTGTACAGAAGGCTTTGCAAGGTCCGGCTACACTGTGTGGACCACATTGCCCTCATCACTGACTTCAAGTACTGTTTCAACTGAGTCACACATGTTTAGGGGTGGGGTCTGCACTTTGTAAACCCACACTGGGTAGGGTCGGGTGTCAATAGATCCACAATATCATTATGTCTGTGGTACATGCTGGTCCTTTCCATAGCTGTGCAGACCAAACCTCTCATGATTCTGTGGTGGTTGTTTTTCCTATCCATTCAGGAGACACCTTTGTTGAGAACACCCACTGTTGTTGTACACTGCTGTTTGGATGCACTACCCTGTGGTAAGGGTGACATAATGTCAGGGAGGCGCCAGTCTCCTGGCGAAGGTATTTGGCATTATGGGGGTTTGCACTGCACATGTCAGGATGTATGTTGGCCATACCTGTGTGTGTCTGGTATGTTGTTTGTAATATCGGTGTGATCCGGAGCATATCCAGGAATCAACAACATGCTTACTACCATCATTTGCAACAGCCTTGGGGTTATCTGTAGTGTCCTGTACAATCTGTATCATAATGGGTTCATACTAGGCTACCCCCTAGGGCATCTGTAAGCCTGCATGTCCATTTTGTTTGATGGATTCTGGGGAATTGTTTACACCTGTGTCAGTGCTAGTATGATACCAGGGGTATAGTGACAAACAGCTCAGAAGCTGGCTTCACACTTCTTCGGACTGAGATGGTATCCATTAAGCCCACTGGGCCAGTGGAAACCACAACACACAATGGTGACTCCTGCACAGACACTTTCTACGGACATCTCCGAGTAAGCATGGACCATGCAATCACAAATGAGAATGACACCTTCACCACCAAGGGAAAGTGGCCTGTCTGGTGGACCCCAGCCATAAACAAACTGTATAACAGATGAAGGATACTAATGCAAGACAGAGCTACATCTCCAGAATGTAAGGCAGCTGTGATCAGCAGTAGTAGAAAGCTACATTCTCACATAAAGACACCCAAGTTCAACTTGGGGACATAAATCACCACAGGCGATGAAGGTAACCACACTGCTTTCTTCAGTTATGTCTGACGCCTGGGTGGGAACCCTCATATATGCTCAGATTTGGTACACAACAACTTATATCCCAGGGACCTGACAGATATTACTGATACCCTGGCAGACCAGTTCAGTGCAATGTACCCCCTCCCTCACCCCCAAGACATGATAGTTGCCACAGCTGTATGTAACCTCACTGTCATCCTGGATGTCCATGTGAGAGCCGCAGTCAGCAAAGGCGAGTACACAGCATCAATGGGACCTGATGGTATCCCCAGTTGCATGCTATGTGAACTACAGATGGAGATAAACCTGTATATGCAGATCCTATTTAACCTTAGCCTTGCTACAGGATCTGTACCTGAACACTGGCGACGGCAACAGTGGTCCCACTCCACAAAGGAGATGCCTCCACAGACCCTGGCAGCTACCACCACACAAGCTTAAACAGCCTTGTCTGCAAAGCTTTGTGAAGGGTCATTATGGAGCTTCCACACAGAGACATTGGTGTCCTACAGACCCTTGATCACACCCAATTCAGCTTTGTACAGTGCAGATCCTGTGTTTTGCACCAAGTTGACTACTTTGAAACTGTCAGTAGAGCCGTTGATGAGGGCTACACAGTCCACACAACCTACCTGCGCTTGGCTAAGGCCTTTGACACAATACCCCACTCAGGCATCATAGACAAGCTCAACAGCTGAAATATAACACCATATGTCACAGCATAGGTTGCAAAATGGCTCAGAAACAGAACCCATAATGTCAACATTGCAGGTGCCTTGTCAGGTTCGAAGCCAGTCACAAGTGGTGTCCCACAAGGTTGTGTCCTGGGACCTCTCTTATTTGGTATTTACTTTTCAGATGTGAAAGCAAACATAGGAGGGTTGTGGCCGACAAAGTTTACAGATGACTGCAACCTGGGCACCATAGTGAATACATCAGCCAGCACACACATCCTACAGACTGCCGTCACACTGACAGATAGCTGGTGCTGGACTCATGGCCTAAAACTGACTGCGACTGATGTGTAGCCATCCCCTTTGGGAGGAACACAGTACCCACAGATCTGTACATAGACAGCAACCCAATGAGTACAGGAAACAAATCAGACAGCTGGGGACACATGTAGATAGTGACATCTCATTTGACACCCATGTTGCCAAAGTTGTTTGACAGACTTTCTATCTTGGCCACCTTATCATGGAGGGTATTCCATCCAGACCATAGGAGGTCATTGTACCACTATACTTCTCCCTTATCAGGCCCATGCTTGAATACAACGCCCCATTTGGTATGTACCTCAACCAGCACTTGCAGCAGCTGGAGAGACCCCACAAGTACCTTACCATGAAGATCAGGGATCTACAACACATGTCATATACTTCCAGAATAACTAAAACAAGCTTTTTCAGTGTCATACCACATACGTACAGGTGACCTATGCCTGACATACAAGACCATGTCCGATCAGGATTTGGTAGACATGCTCCACTGCAAGCAATCCACATCCACCAGGAACATGGGAGCTAAAGATTTGAACCTCAGCACATACATGTATAGGACATGCTGAAGGGACAGAGTCATAACTCAGAGGCATCTCAAACTCTAGCAGAGTATCCCAGTTCATGTTAGACAGAGTACCTCACTGACTCTCTTCAAGAGACATCTGGACAGCTGCATGTGGACAGGGGCACAGACTGGACAGAGGCATAGTCACATTATTCAATTATGTAAGGTGGTCATAATGTGTCACTACTAAGTCAGAGGCACAATATTTCGTATCTATGCAGTACACATATTACCACTATGAGGGGTGGCAATAGCAATATTCATCAAGGACACCCTCACCTCATGGTTGGTGGCAACACACGATGCATTGGACACCATCCGGTGCAATTAACCATAGGCAAGACTGCTCTGAAGTTTGTAGCATGTTACAGGCCATCCTCTGAAACTCAGGTACCTCACAGAGCTTTCATGAAAACAGTGGCGGGATACATGTACCTGCAAACACCATCACACTGGGTGATCCCAACTATCCAAATATAGACTGGGATCAGTACTACAGCCACAACACTCTAGCCCACAGGTTCCTAGAGTTCATACACTCACATGCCATGGAAGAACTAGTCACCATCCCCACAAGAGGAGACAACATAGTAGATCTCATCATCACAAACATGGGCTCACAATGTTCAACACCAGATGTATACCCATCATTGGTGAGATCAGATCATGACCTACTCTCAGTGGAAGTCCACATCCCACCCCCACCCCAGATAGAAAAGACCACAGTGCAGAACCTCTCAGAAGCCGACTACACACTTCTAATGACTGTTGTGGTCTCTTTCAAAGCCCCAAGCCAGCAGACACCATTACCCAAGCCACTGTATCACTTACAACTGCCTTCTACCAGCACCTTCAAGACTGCATGGATGAGGCAATCCCAAACAAAACACAGACTCGTTGTACCAGAGGCAAGCGTCCAGTGTGGTGGACCTCAGCCATAAACAAGCACTACAACACAAGGAAGGAGGTACTACAAGATAGAGCGATATCCGTGGAAGGGTAGACACCCCTGCTCAATATAGGTGAAACACTGAGTTCCCCATGAAATCATCCAAGGCGAATATTGGGAGTAAACCCACTAAGGGCTCACGGGACAACAATGAGGCCTTTTATACATCGTTACACACCTGGGAGGAAACTCCCAGATATGCTCAGAATAGGCTCAGAATGCTGTAAATATCACTGAACCTACAGACATTGCCAACATACTGGCTGACAGGTTCAGTGCAGATTTCTCCACCCACCCTCCACCACAACTGGAGAGATATGTATGAAAGAGGATTGTAGCCCCAAACATCTCAAATGCTCAGGTGGGAACTGCTCTATCCAAGGGAAAGGACGCAGCATCCATGGGACCAGATGGTGTCCCTGGTTTTGTGCTCCATGAACTCACTCAAGAATTAAACCCGCAGTCAGGGCAGCTGTATGATCTTAGCCTCAACTCAGGATATGTTCCCAAGGAGTGGCATATGTCAATGGTGGACCCACTTCACATGGGGGTGCCTCCACCGACCACGGAAACTACCATCCCATCAGCTTGACAAGCAGGGTCTGCTAAGCTATGGAGAAGATCATAATGGAAGTCATAGATGAGGACATAGGGGACTTGCAGACATTAGATCCAACCCAGTTAGGCTTTGTTGAGGGCAGATCATGCCTTTTAAACTTGGTTGACTGTTTCATAACAGACACCAAGGCCATTGACAAGGGCAAGGCACTCCACACAGCCTACCTTGACCTGGCAAAGGCTTTCAACACAATACCCCACTTGGGTATCATTGAAAACATCACCAGCTTAAATGTGAACCCATACATCACAAGATGGGTTGCAAACCGCTACGTGACAGAACAGACAGGTTCAGACTTGCTGGTGCCATGTCACACTCCACAACTGTCACAAGTGGTGTCCCACAGGGCTCAGTCCTGGGCCCACTATTGCTCAGCATCTACTTTTCAGAAGTACAAGCAAACACAGCAGGATTATGGCTGACAAAGTTTGAAGATGACTGCAGACTGGGAACCATAGTTGGACACCCATCTGACACAGACATCCTTCAGAAGGGTGTCATAGACACGGATAACTGGTGCCAGAGCCATGGCCTTACATTACACACTAAACAATGCATAGCCATACCCTTTGGGAAGAACAAGGTTACCACTAGTTCCCATGTAGGTGGCAATCCTCTAAGCACACAGGAGGTTATCAGGGACCTGGGCACCCAGGTTGAGAGTAACCTTTGTTTGACACTCACGTTGCCAGGGTAGTTAGGTAGAACTTCTACATTGCCCACCTCATCATGCAGGGATTCACATCTAGATCCAGGGAGGTCATTGTTCCCCTGTACTCTTCACTCATCGGACCATTGATTGAGTGCAATGCCCCATTCAGCATGTATATGACCCGACACCTATGGCAATTGGATGGGCCCACAAATTCCTCGACAGGAGGAGAAAGGGTCTCAAACATATTTCTTATGCTGCCCGACTGGAGGAATTCCAGCTTGATTCCGTGACTTACCGTCTGCTCAGAGGTGACCTGTGCCTGACATCCAAGGCCATGTCCAAACCTGAGTTAATGTACACGCTTCACCTCAAGACCTCTACATCCATCAGAACTACAGTGGCAGGAGATTTAAACCTCAACACAGATATTAATAGGATGTGCTGGAGGGACAGATTCTTCAACCAGAGAGTCCCTATGCTGTGGAACAACATCCTGGTACATGTGAGGCTGAGTACCTCACTGGCTTTGTTCAAGTGAGATCTTAATCAATGGATGGGAGATTGCAGGTATGCCCCAGGGATGACCTCAGTATCACTGCTTGTCAGAGGCACAGCAATATAATGGGCAGATTATCCGTCAGAGTGAAGGTGCGGCAGACTCCACGGAACTCTGGTCTAGGCTTATAAATGCCCTAGGGCAGATAGCCTAGTATGAACCTGTGAACCTGTGAACATAGGCCTGGGGCAGTTGCTGCTATTAGGACAGTGGTCTGCAGCAAGCTATATAGTAGTAGTCAGTTTTAGCCATTGGTGTTTGACCATGGCTAATGCATGTTGCTTCTTGTTGTGGTAACAACAGGGGTGTGTGGTTATCCATGCCATTTATTGGTAGTCACCCTCATTTTGTATCTTGTTCCATGTTTTTGCACATGTACATCACTGTATGAGGTGTGACCCTGGTAGTGTCAGGGTGCTGATGTGCGCTTTGACCCTGTTTTCTATTACAGCACTGATATGTGCATTCCCTATACTGTGTGCATTTACACTGCACACATCTTGCTCTTTATACCTTTGCCATTGGGTAGCATTACATCTAGGTTCCTATCCCTTGTGATAGCTATGAGGTGGGTTTGTGTTTTTGTGGTTTATGATTGGTGAGGGTGGATGTTAGTCATGGTCCTCAGGTGTGCATATGATACATGGTATTACATTACTTAACACATGGCATTCATGCCTCGGGTGGTGCTGCAGGGCTGCCTCTGTCGGATGCACATACTACACTCCCTGTACATTTGGAAGCAGGTTGTGTCATGTTAGGCATCCCTGTTACTGTATGAGTGAGTCAGAGTGGGTATCGGTCCCAGTGTTCCTACTGACCAAGCATATGTGCTATGCGTTGCCTCTTTGCCAAGGCCAGGGCATACTGGGCATGCCTCCTTCTGCCTACTGGGACA
This sequence comes from Protopterus annectens, assembly GCF_019279795.1. NCBI lineage: Eukaryota > Metazoa > Chordata > Ceratodontiformes > Protopteridae > Protopterus > Protopterus annectens. The sequence goes on from NC_056737.1 coordinate 282,603,248, forward strand.
AGGTCAGGTTGTTCCTCCTCCAAGTCACGCCCTGCCTGTGGTGGCCTTGGCAATGGTGGGGATGTTTGGCCCAGCCCTGTGCTGGTCCTGCTGCAGCTGTTTCCGCAGGATCATATTATGTAGCATAGCACATATCATGATCATTTGGGTACATGTAGTTGGTGTGTACTGCAAAGCTCCACCAGGCGTGTCCAGACACCGGAACCGTGACTTGAGCAGCCCAAACACACGCTCTATGATATTACGTGTTTGTGCGTGTGCCTCATTATGGCGTTCCTGTTCGGGTGTGTGTGCATTTCTGATGGGTGTCATCAGCCACGGCTCAAGTGCATAACCAGCATCCCGCACTAGGTGTCCGTGTGGGAAGTCCCCATTGGCAAATGATTGGTACAGCTGCGTCAGATGCCAGATGTGGGAATCGTGGTAGCTACCAGGGCAGCCAGCACACACATTCATTATTATGCCCTGGGCATCACACACGACCTGGCAGTTGATGGAGGGGTATCCCTTGCGGTTAATGTAGACTCTAGCCCGCTCACCGGCTGGTGCCTTGATGCGTATGTGCGTGCAGTCTATTGCACCCAGCACCTCAGGGTATCCCGCTATTTGCTGGAAGAGACGCATATTGCTGGACACAACCTCACGGTCACTAGGGACATATATATGATCACTGACATGTGGTGACATGGCATCCAGGAACTGGTGCAGTACCCTGGAGGCTGATGCCTGTGATATCCCCATCATATCGCCAGTTGGTCTCTGAAAGGTACCTGTTGCTAGTATTCTTAGGCCAACACATACCTTGGTTTCCACTGGGATGGGTTCCCCTCTGTTGGTTCTGTGTGTGAGGCGTGGCCTGCACAGCTCAACAATCTGCTGCAGGAGCTCTCTGTCCACTCTATAGCGCTCTACTATCTCCAGCTCATGTAACCCATGGTAGGTGACCCTAGGCCTGTATACTCTTCTCCTTCTCCTCACTCTGGGTTGTCTGTCAGCATCTGCATTATCACCACCCTCGGCACCGCCTATGTCTGATTATAACAGCTATGGCAGCCCCTAGCATTTCTGCGCTGAGTCCAGCCTTTTTCAGGTTTCAACTCTGATAGCTTAGTTTCTGGCAGTATCTCTTGTGAGAAACAGCCTGCACTGCTCTTTGTTGTGTTTTAAGTGCTGGGTTGGGCTTCTAGTCTGCCTGTGTAATTGCCTGCTTCTAATTGTTTCCACCAATTAACTTTAGTAGTATCTTCTGGCAGTTTCCTGTATTTTGGTTGTTTCCTATTTCCTCTCTGTTTCCTGAGTGGGAGCAGTGTGCACACCGGCTTAAACACGCTCACAGTAACACATCCCTACACGGTGTTACACGCGCGCACACATCCTTACACGGTGTTAGCTAGGCTGATTCATGCTAAAACGCCAAGACACCGCCTTACACACGCGCCCAGCAAACCGTTGTAAACAGTTTGCAACACGCTCCCACATGTAGAACCTGCCTCACACGCCAGCGCTGCAGCATGCACGTATATCAAGAAACTTAGAGTGTAGGGATAGCGTATGCCCTCAATTTCTTGACATTCCCAGTGTTCTGTTGGGACACACCTCCCTCCCTGATGTCTGTCTGTCATCTCTTACCTTACATTGCCCTCCAATCTGGTACATTTCTTTCTATCCTTCCCCCCCATGATGTCACCTACCTCTTACTCTGTTCCTCCCCCTTCTCTAACTCTTACACGACTCAGAAAGTGCTCATTACTTATGTGGCAGTGTGATTCAGTATTGTAAGCCTCATTTACATAGGATTGCCTAGTAATGCTTAGTTACATATCTTACACGGAGCTTCCCCTTGACAACCACTAAACGGAGGCCATATTGTTTTTGCTCTGCAAGTCCCTCCATTGACATTTCATGTAATATATAAATCCCACAATTGTGGGCTTATAAGCTTCGGTTTTCAGTTTTAGGTAGCGCACCCGTTTGCTGGTGTGCGCTACAGTTAAACACATAAATCCGTGGAAAAAAAAAAAGTTATATAACTTTTTGCAACACTTTCATGCCAATGGCCACATATTTGGCCATTGGCATGCTTAATGTAACAAATGCACCCTTTATTTGGAGCTGACATAGCTCCGTTTTAATTTTGCAGAAATGTACTCAGTTGTCAGCTGAGTACATTTCTGCAGCTAACACGTCCGTTACACGGACTGGTTTGGGCTTCGTGGATCGCTCACATACCTCATTTGCATATCTTGGAGCTGCAAATGAGGTATTGAGCATTTCCACGCCCACTCCGTGTAAGAGACGTGTTAGCTGTCTCTTACACGGAGATTTGGGCTGTTGCTGAATCAGGAGGCTTACACGGAGGCTTACACTACTCTTAAACTCCGTGTAAGCCTTCCTGAATCTGGCCCTTAATGAATTAAAATTATAAAGGGTGTATGTAATGACTGTAAAGGTAACAGTGGGTGTATGAGAATATCTGTGTACATAAAATGAAATAAATAAATAAATAAACTGTGTGCATATGTCTATGGAAAGTATATAATTATGTATGTGTATATGGAAAATGTTTGTATAAATAAATATATAAATAGTATAAAGAATATATATATATTTAAAATATATATGTGTATGTATGTGTAATGTAAGATATGTGATGTAAATATAATAATTAATAATGTAATATGTAGTGATTTATGAATGCATGAATAAATATGGTAATAATGTACATAGGGTAATAATTATAAATATATAAATATATATATACATATACACACATATATATATATATATATATATATATATATATATATATATATATATATACATATATATATGTACACATGCACTGACATAATGTAAAATATATATGTGTATATATGAATTATATAAATTATGTACGAGGTTAAAATGTGTATACAAATATATAATACTAAAAACTGATGCTGTTCTGAATGAAATGGAGATGTATTGGAAGGAATGTGTCAATGAATGTGGTGGTAAAAGAAGTGGGTGACGATAGATGTATGGATAAAAGATAAAGTGAGCGTATGCATATATAATGTTTTATTATTTGATGTGTCTACATTGTCTAAGGTAAGGTTTAATTGATGCCCTTTCATTTAAACCGTGACCTTTGTCTGCTCTAAGTAAAATAATCCAACCACTTTCTTTACCTTCTGTATAACACATCACATTTCCTCCCCTTACATTTGGTACTACCACTTCTAAAACCCTAAATGTAAATTTATGAGAATCTCCTGCTTGCAGTATGTGTTTAGCTAAGGCATTGTTTATATTTTTCTTCTTAATGTTATAGCAGTGTTCTCTTATTCTATCTCGTAGGCAGCGATTGGTTTTGCCTACGTAGAATGAAGAGCAGGTAGTACATACTGCTAAATATACCACATGGCAAGTCATACAGTTAGCATCAGTAGTAAAATAAAATTCTTTGTTCAAGTCTGGGTGCATAAAAATGGGATCAGTGTTAATTAATGAACAAAACTTGCAATGCCCACATGGTTTGGTGAAGCTATCTAGTTGTATATCTTTCTTGGCTATATTATAGCATAGTAGCCTTTTAAGGTTCATTTTATTTCTATATAAGAACATCGGCTTCTCACCTACTATTTTCTTAATATCATTGTCAGTCGATAGAATATCCCAATGCTTGTTAATGATATATCTAATTTCATTGTTATCCCTAGTAAAGAAAGTTGAAAATGTAACCTTGTGTGGGGTGGTATTATTAATAGTGTTATTTGTGCTAACAGGTCCAAATTAAGGGGCACCTTTAGTTACACGTGTGCCAGATGTTATCTCAAGATGTTCAACTATTTCATTAGGCTTATATCCTCTCTCTAGTAATTTCTTTTTCAAATCATTTAAATCTCTTTCTAAACCTATTTCATTTGGGTTCATTCTAGACATTCGTAAGGCTTGCCCTTTCATAATGTTTTTAAAGACATATGTTGGGTGCATGCTGGTTCTAAATAATAGCATGTTCCGATGGCAGCTTTTTCTATAAATCCCAGTATTTATAGCCCCACATGATAATTTTTCAACAAAGAGATCTAGAAATTCAATCTTATTTATGTTCCATTGTACTGTGAATTTTAGGCATTCATTTAAATTATTGATAACCATAGTGAAATTTTCTAAATCACTTAAAGTGCCACTCCATAAAATAAATAAATCATCTACAAAACGCCTGTAAAATCTAACATTAGATTTAAATAATGGGTCTTGAAAAAATACTACTTCCTCCCAGTGTGCCAAAAACATGTTGGCGTAGCTATTGGCACATGGTGTGCCCATAGCTACGCCATCACATTGCCTGTAAATGTCATTGTCAAACATGAATACATTATTTTCCAAACTAATTCTAAAAAATGTATTATAAGATCAATTAGGATCTCAGAGTATTCACTATGATTCTTAAGATAAGAAGTAACATAAGTCAATCCTAATTCATTAGGAATCACTGTAAAAAGTGATTGTATATCTAATGTTACCAATGTTAAATCATCTATACATGTACAATCTTTCAAATTGTCATATAAGTCTGTTAGAAAATGTTTTGAATCACGTAACACAAAGGAATTAATATCCAAAATACACCTTAAATGTTTTTCAATGAAAACTGAGATATGTTCTGTCACCCATCCCTTTCCTGAGACTATAGGTCTCATTGGTGGGTTAGTGTTATTTTTGTGAATCTTTGGTAGGCCCTGTATGATAGGTATGGTAGGTGTTTGTATATATAAGTATTCATAAAGATTTTTATTAATCAGACCGCTTTTATAAATATCTGATAGGGTATTATGTACATAGATGCACTTGCTATTGACAGATTCCATATTTTCTTTAACATAAAATTTGTCTTGAAGCATAACATTCATTTCCTGTATGTAATGTTCAGTGTCTAAAACTACTATTCCAGTGCCTTTGTCTGCTGGTCTGATTGTAATATCTGAATAATTTTTTAATTTGTTCAGACTAGCTCTTTCATTAAAACTTAGATTGTCAAATCTTTTCTTATTTCTTAATTCATATTGCTTTTTATTGTTATAAAATTTGTGAAATTCTTCTTCAGTGACTTTAAAGTAGGCTTCAACCAAAGGGTGATTACATGGTGTAAAGTCCATGCAGGACTAAAAATGTTTCAAGTGTGTTCAACCCCCCTTTGGATAACAATCTGACGACTTTTGAAAAAAATTTCCGAAGTTCATCTGAGAAGTTTATACAAGGAAATTTGTAAAAATAAGACGTTGTCATGTAAAGAAAAAGAATTAATTACACACATTAGAATACATGAAATACGTGTAATGAAGCCTGATAAAGGTGGGGGGGGGGCTGTTCTAATGTATGAGAATGATTACTTTGAGAAAATGCATTGGTTACTTTCTGGGGAAGAATATAAAATGGTATCATTAAATGAATTCAATCAAGCTTATAAAAGAATTAAGGATTATTTAAGCGAATTGTTTATTGAAGGAAGTATTACACTAGATTTATATCACTATTTTTCCATGCCAGCACCTATTACACCTGTGCTATTTGGCATTCTGAAACTACATAAAAATATTCAAGACCCCCCATTTAGGCCTATAATAGACGGACGGAATTTCATTACTTACCCTTGTGCCAAATGGGTGGACAATAAATTGAAAGAGTTCCTCAAGACTGAAAGCCAGATATGTAAAGATTCTTGGCATGTCTTGAGGAGTCTTAATGAAATTCCCTTTCAAACTGAATTAATATTTGTGACAGCAGATGTCAAAAATTTATACACTGTTATTCCCCATGCAACAGGAGTGGAGTGGGCACGTGAATTTTTAATACAAAAAAAGTGCCCAGGGAAGGAAGTTGACCTTATTATTTCCATTTTGGAAATTATTTTGGCAAACAATTATTTTATGTTCAGAAAAGATATATATTTACAATTAACAGGAGTAGCGATGGGTTCTCCAGTTGGCGGTAGTTTTGCAAACACAGTAATGGCCTTCTGGGAACGGACATTCCTTTTTCCTCACAACTTATTTCAGGAAACCATAGTCTGGTACACATGCTATCAGGATGATATTCTAATGATAGCTAATTGTGCACGGGACGAAGTTATTGAGCTGATTAGTGAAATGAATTCTTTTGTCCCTTTCCTGGAATTTACTTATGAAATTGGAGATACATCCATTAATTTTCTGGACATTAATATTAGTAAAGACATGATAAAAAATGCTTTTGCTACCAAAATATATAGAAAGCCAACATATAGCAACTCCTTCTTACATTTTACAAGCTGCCACCCCTATTATCAAAAGAAAGGGGTGGTAAAGGGCCAACTTGTCCGAGCCTCCCGAATGTGTTCTACAGATGAAGCATTTGAGAAAGAATGTGGGAAACTTTGGGAAATGTTTGAAAACAGAGGTTATCCCAATAAATTATTAAATGCAGTTTTGTGGAAATCAATAATAAAAGGAAAGCTGGAATACTTGGGTCTATATTTAATGGAGTACCCACTGTTTCAGGGAATGTAACTCATGATAGCATCATCGATAATATTGAACTAGAAAGCATGAATCAAAGTGACAATAATACTAATTATAATATTAGTTTTTTGACACAATTCAACCTGTATTCTATACAAGTTAGAAGTATTTTACAAAGTAATTGGGAATTCATTATGCAAGACAGGAAACTACATTCTTTATTGGGTCCAAAATTGAATGTAGTATATAAAAGAGCTCCTTCTATGAAAAATTTACTTGAGCTTCCCCTTAAACCCTATAAAATAAACAAGGGTATGTTTAAGTGTGGGAGATGTAAATATTGCAAGTTTATACAAATAGGTTCCAGCTTTATGATAAGGGGCATTAAATATTACATTAATGGTAAATATAACTGTGAGACCCAAGGTGTGGTGTACCTTGCAAAGTGTAAAGAATGTCCTGTCTATTATTTCGGCAAAACCGAAAGATTATTAAAAAACAGAATCTATGAGCATTTGTATGCTATATCTAGAAAAAATCCATCAAATGCTTTGGCTAAGCATGTTATAGATAATGATTCTCATAGTTTTTTGTTTAATATTGTAGAAAAAGTGGACAAGAATCCTAGAGGGGGGCCATGGTATTTAAAATTACAAGAACGTGAACTTCTCTGGCAATTAAAAACTAATGCCTATTTCTATCCAGGCATTAATGATATATGTTCCATCAAATGTTTGCTTAACATCAAAGCTTTAGAGAGATAGTTGAATTCTAAATGTGCAGTATTCTTATGCATAAACATTTAGATCTTGAAAATATTCTAATGATTAAATACTTTATTTTTATGTTTAACACTATGCATATGTATTTGTGTGTACATACAAGGATGGATTTGGTTAGTATAATATATACACAATAAATTAAATTAAAATTATACTTAAAATAAGTTATAGTTTATAAGTATATGTTAAGTAGTTGGTTTAATTAATAGATGTATAGGACTATAGATATACATATATATATATATATATATATATATATATATAAATATATTTTTTATACGTTTTTTATGTATGTTTGTACCTTTAAGCTAAGTATTTTATGGTTGCTAAATAGTTGGTTTAATCAAGCAAATCAATTAATTATTTAATTAATTGTGGGCTTGGTTTAAGCACTTGGTATTATAAAATGTAATGTGTTTCATTTTTACTTTGTCTGAAGAAGTGCAAGCAATGTTTTGCATGAAAGCGCTTACTGAGTAAAAGAAATTTGAATCCGTTTGGCTGGCGTGATTTGTAGCCTCCGTTTACTTTTTTTTGTGGTTTTAGAGAGTTTTACTTTGCACATGGTGTAAAGTCACTTAGATTTTTAAAAGTGAAAGGTTTAATGTTATTACTATTAGTACATACAGTGTGTGTTTTAGCTTCATCTTTTGAATCAAATATATATTTCAACATTATATTACGGCAGAACACTTTGAGATCTGTGACTGTATCAATAATACTACTATTGGTATGTGGTATAAAATTTAAACCTTTATTTAAAAGTTTAATGTCATCCTCTGTCAGTTCAATACTGGATAAATTAAAAATTAATCCTGATGATTGCTGTTCCACATTTTCTTTAGGGTAGTGTGGTGTAAAGTTTCCCCTGATATCTTTCTTTTTTGTCTCCCTCTGCTCATTGAACGGGATCTCCTTGGGCCCCTGTCCTGAATTATGGCTAAAGGGAAAGACAAATTAGTTCCTGCTCCTGTGACATTTGCATTGCCTCTTATCTTTGGCTTCACTACAGGTGTTGTTACAACTTTGCCAATGGTATTATCATTGGCAATGCTAACCTTCGGGTATAAGTTTTGGTTGTTAGTAGCACTTGAATGTGTTAAATGTATAACATCTGATGAATCATTACAGGTGTTTTCCAAGTCATTTTCAGGTGTTATATTACTATCTGGTATGGCTGTCAAGTGACTATCTGATTTAGACTTGTCAACAACATCAACCACATTTTTTAAAACATTTTCAGTAGCTGCACAAACATTTCTGTTGAAAGAATTATTAGCAATGGTATCATTGTGATGCAGCACAGTATTACTAACAGTTTTATTAAAATTAGAATGACTATGCATAATATCATTGTCATTGGCTGCATTGGAATTAATGCTATCAAGTATTCTTTCACTAACATGTCCAACAACAGTGCCATTAACATTATTATTATTATTAGAAGTATTCTGAAGCAAGTACCTGATTGCCTGTTTCTAAAATCTCTAAAGTCTCTAGAATTTTAGAATTTTTTCTGTTTGAAATTTTTTGCCATAAGCTGATACACAGTCTAAAATGTTATCAAATAATGCATTGACAGTATTTTCTGGAAAGTCATTAAACAATTCTATTTGCTTGCATTGGCATTTGTATTTGTGTATTTTTTTTTTTTCTTGAAAGAAATCTATTAAAAGTTTTAAATACTTACTTCTTTTACCACCACATTCATTGACACATTCCTTCCAATACATCTCCATTTCATTCAGAACAGCATCAGTTTTTAGTATTATATATTTTTATACACATTTTAACCTCGTACATAATTTATATAATTCATATATACACATATATATTTTACATTATGTCAGTGCATGTGTACATATATATATATATATATGTATATATATATATATATATATATATATATATGTGTGTGTGTGTGTGTGTGTATGTATATATATATTTATATATTTATAATTATTACCCTATGTACATTATTACCATATTTATTCATACATTCATAAATCACTACATATTACATTATTAATTATTGTATTTACATCACATATCTTACATTACATATACATACACATATATATTTTTAATATATATATATTCTTTATACTATTTATATATTTATTTATACAAACATTTTCCATATACACATACATAATTATATACTTTCCATAGACATATGCACACAGTTTATTTATTTATTTATTTCATTTTATGTACACAGATATTCTCATACACCCACTGTTACCTTTACAGTCATTACATACACCCTTTATAATTTTAATTCATTAAATATAGTATTTACACAGAATTAGTTTAGAAAACATCACCTTATCAGTTTACATACATATTATATGCTTTGTACATATTGCTCTATATAATACAATGCATCTACATAACACCTTACATGATATATGTTATTTATTATATTTATTACTAGAATGTTTTATGTTATTTAATGTTGATATATTTTTGGAAGAATTTATGTGATACAATGATTGATTTTTGCAATTATGGTACATTTAATTGATTTTAATTCATTAATTATTCTATTAAATGGATTAATGTAGACTATATAAAGCGTTGAATTAACTGGAGAACTGTAGGATCTGATGAAGCTAATCTAGCGAAAGCGCTTATCCCTGTTTTTATTTGTTGTGAATAAATGGACCTGAGTTAACTTTAACCTGACTTGGCTACTTGAATCTAAGAATTTTTGGACTATTGGTCTTACACTCGTTTTTCGCACAAGTACCTATCTCTTTGTTAATTCTTTACCAAGAGTTCGTATTCATGTATTATGAAAATTTTCTTTCCAGTCCTCTGCTGAAAATGGGTTATGCTCAGTCAGGTTATTGAATTTGGATGCGGTATTTAGTGCAATGGAGACAGGTTTCTCAGAAAGGAAAAAAAAGAGCAGGACAATGTAGACCTACAGCATGGTGTGGCTAGTGATTTATGTAAAAGCAAGACATATAAGACATAAAGAGGAAAGATCAAGGAGGAAAGACAATGAAAGGAAGTAAGCAGTAAGATAATAAAATGGGGTAAAAGCAACAAGGGTACTAACTGAAAATGACTTGGAAGATGGGGATAAAGAGAAAGAGAGAGAGAGAGAATGAAAGCATTGACTGGTATATAGGAAGGAAGGGAGGGACACACTTCACCAGGTTGAGCAAAGAAGGGAAGAAGGCCAGTAAAAAGCAACATACTTTGCAGAATAATCAAGGAGAGAATGCCACGGTTTGGGGGAGGTATTGCAGAGTGAGAAAAGTAGTGGACAGGCACCAGGATTGAGTTGGAAGAGGTTGAAATGAAACTGGTTTTCATAAGGGAGGGTAAAGCATAGGGACGAGATGGGATGTTTCCCAGGGTTTATGAAGCATCTGTCTAGTGTGCTGTCAGATCTCTGACTGAGATTTCTGACAGATCAGTGTTCACTGCAGAAGTACCTGAGGAATAGAAGACAACTACCTTTATCTAGTGTGGGAAGAGGTAAAATCAAAGGACATACAGTCCTGTTAGCTTAACAGCAGTGGCACTGAAAGTCACAGAGATGCTGGATGCTTTCCTAGAGGGCAATGACATAAAACAAACAAACAAACAAACAGACAGATACCACATGAGTTCATGGCAAGGAGAAGAAACTGTCTTTCAAAGGCTGGGCTACAAGAAAGCTTGACAAAGGCATATCTGTAGATGTGCCCTACCTGGCCTTCATTGGTTCATAGGTAAGTACTAAGCTAGTGGCCCTCATGATTTGAAGCCTAACCAACTTCTCTTTTTGTGTTTGAATCAACCTATCCCCTTTGGTGTTAAACTGGATGTATCCATCCCGTGGTTGATAATTATATTTTACCCCTAATGAGAATATGTGGGATCATACCATAGATAATTAATGGGAACCCATGCATAAGATAAAGCATTTAGTAACTGTGTCTGTCCATTATTAATTCAGGGGGCAGTCCTGGGTTACATTTTCTACTACTCAGCCAGAGATCCAAGTTGCAGTTGAATATGGACAGAGATGAGCTTTGTTGTATGTTGATGGGTAGTCTTCCAGTGCAGTGGTGTCCACTGTGAGGTATACCTGTACCTCCAAAATGTTCTATTTATGCTGCAGAAATAGTTTAAATTTTTGGATTAAGTATTTTAGGTGCCATTTGACTTGATGGTGTAGTGTAGATCCATCTGTATTGGGTCAGCGGATGATGCCTTGTATACCATACACTGGTCATGTCCTAGCAGTCTGTAGGATACTGAGTATAGTGACAGGGCTTTGATGCAGTCCATGTAGGACATATGGTTTAGACTTCATATGATAAGGCATTTCTATGTGCTTTCCAGTTACTGCATATGTTTAGACAGATACATACCAAAGGGGCATTGTACAAAATGATTGGCCTAATGAGGACTGAGTAAAGGGGGACAGTGATCTCTTTAGATCTAGTCACAATCCATTCATTTATAAGCTATACAGTATAGAAGGACTTTCTTACAAGAGTGGATAAAAGTTAGGTGAATGTCCACATAAGTTCCCAAGTCCTGAACAAGTGGGTCAATTCTCAGGGTTGTATTGTCAATATGGTACTTCCACAGTGTAGATGACTTCATAAAGGATATTATAATGCATTTCTGGCATTAAGTTTCAGTCCATGATTCTAGCACCCTCTATTTATTTGTAACAAAACTTCCTGCAGGATGTCTAAGTCATTTTTGGATTCAATAAGTGCTCCTAGCTTGCAGTCATCTGCAAGCCTAGTCAACCATAGCCCACTGGCATTGGTATTTACATCAGAGAAGTAGATGCCAAACAGGAGAGGTTCATAGGTTCATAGATTAGTACTAGGCTAACTGCCCTTGTGGGCCATTTTAAGCCTAGCCAATTACCCCATATGAGAATCAAACCCTGCACCTCGTGTCTGTAAGGTAAACACCTTAACCATCATGCCAACCTCCCACCTGACACAAAACCCTGGAGGACTCCATTGGTGACTGGTCTCTTTGTGGAGATAGCATCCCCTATTTTGATCTCCTGTATCCTATATATGAGCCAGTTGACAATATACTGGATAACATAGGGGTCTGTTCCTAGTTTATTCAGCTTTTCTACTATGTCTAAGTGGGGGATTGTGTCAAAAACCTTGGACAGGTTGAGGTATGTAGTGTGTAATATTTTTTCTTCATTCATTTCTTTGGTGACCTTTTCAAAGAAGTCCACCAAGTTGGGTAAGCATGACCTGACACTGATGAATTCAAACTGAGATGGTTCCTGTGTTTGGAGATTACTTATGTTCTTAGTAATTAGTTCCATGATAAGCCTTTCCATAGCTTTGCACATGAGGCTGGACATACATATGAGTCTGTAATTGCCTGTGTCTGTGGAAGGTCCTCCCTTATGCAGGGGAATGACTGTAGCTGTTCTCAATTCACTTGGTACACAACCTGTATGGAGGCTGAGGCTGAACAGTGTTATTTGGGGTGTGACTAAATCATGCTTCATGCTATTTAAGATGCATATAGAAACATTGATCCAGTATTTTTAGCTTTTGATAGAGCTTTAAGGAATTGATCTTGTAATGCAGCTGGACTTCAGTTGATTTCAAGTATATATTGTGAGATAGGAGAAGGGAGAGGGGTAAACTTTGAGCTGAATTTATTGCCAGTAAGTTAGCTATATCTTCAGCCTCGGTGTATGTAACATTGTTCACAATCAGCTCAGTGCATTGCTGTGTGGTGCTTCTGAAATTCTGAACATAACTAAAATGGACTTGTGATTATCCTTGGCTTGGATGGCTATTTTAGCCTCAGACTTGGCCTTAGAGAGTTTATTAAGCTCCTGAGTTGTTTGCTTGTTTATTTCAATCACAAGAACTCAGTAATTATAGGAATTACTCTTTTTTCTTTTGTCCAATTTCTCTTATTTATTATTTTAATATAAAGCCTGTTGATATTATGATTCTATCAGGCTCTTTGTTTCTGAGGCTTGGCCTGTGCTTGCAGTGACTTGGGACAGTACTATGAATTAATATCCCACCCCCTTCAGCTTTTGTGCTTGCTACAGTGTAAGTGATTGGCTTATTACAATTAGATGTACACCCCCACCTAACTCAAAAAAAAAAATGGATGTTCCTTCTACTTGCACACCAACCAGGTGGCCAGATGCACAAGACACCCCTCCCTGTCCCAAACATTCAGGACTTATTTCTGTTCCCTGCCCCCAACCTTCCTTCCACATATTGTATTAAAAAAATTATAATAATCTCCTCTTTTAAACAGTAGCAAGCAGTTGTTACAGTTTATAATCTACCTGCATGGAGTGTTATGGTACTCACATTTTAGTTTAGGAAAAAAATTCTTCTTTTTAAACTGTAGAACACTGCCTTCTATAAATGAAGCAAACAGCTGCTGCAGTGTATACCCTGCTTGCATGGAGAGCTACAGTGTTAAGGTTTTAGTTAAAAAGAAATACTTTTAAACTGTACCAAACTGCTTCTTACAATGTAGCAGATAATTGCTACAGTTTAGACCACACATGGAGTATTACAATGCTAAGGAGAAATCAGGACTGGCTAATTGCATTCCCCTTACACTTTGCTTCCAGGGCAGTTGCTCCTTTTGTGCCATCCTACTGCTTGTGGTGACTTACATTTCCAAGGATTCAGCAAAGATTACTGAGTTTGGTGGGGATTTGAAGCTTGGCAATGTATCACTTAGGAGTGGGTAGTTTGTCTTAGAGAAATGTCTAAAGGTACTTGAGTTGAAGGGGTCTCTGGTTTTCATTTTAATGCAAAGGAGACTGTTTTATGGTTAGACCTAACAAGTGATAATGATACACAAGGTATGGTGCAAGAGGCCTCATATTAGTAAGGACACTATCCTAGTGGAACGCAATAAAAGCTACAAAACTAAGGTCTTAGAATAAGTTAAAATAGTGCCAGGGCATTTGTATTGATAAAGTCTGTGAATCTTTGTGGTTGTGCACTAGTGATGGTGAAGGTTTCCCTGCCTATAGTTGGGTAGTTTAAATAACTTAGGAAAATGGTACTGGGTTTAATACTAAGTGATCCTAGTTCCTGTAGATAAATGTGGCCTTCTTGGGTCATAAAAAGAGTTCTGTAGCTAGCTAATATATGGTACAGGACCTTTCTGATGATTATTTGGACATAAAGAAGCTCTAGTGCGTCATGTTGCTTTACCAGCCTTTATGTGAATGTCTTCTGACTGAAGATTAGGACACCTCCACCTTTTTTTTTTTCACAACTACACAGTAGCTGGTCAAAATTTGCTGAAGACATTATAGCTATGCACAGCTGGAGTGCTCACCACCAGTTTAAACTAGGTCTGAATCACTAGACTGACATCTACATTCTCTAGAGTGACGGGGGCTTGTAGAGAGTTGAGGTTATTTTATTTATTTATTTATTTGAGAGCTGTACTTGATGTATCAGTGGGACTGGTGTAGACACAATAATAAGGGGAAACAATAACAATGTAAGAAACAAGCACTGGCATGCAACTTTAAGCAGGTGAATGATAAACTGGATATAAGACTCTAGCAGCAAAACTGGAATGTAAACTGATGTAGAAGCACAAAAGCACAAATCCTGCAGCAATATTACAATACTGCCACTATTACACACCAAGCTGTAGTCTAATGCAGCACACTAGGCAGAAATTTACCAACAACACTGCTTATCAAAAAATGCAGAAATAATCGACCAAATAAGGTTCAGATGCTGCAGTAGTTCACAATGTGTCTACAATTGTGAATGACGCTATAAGACTAAGGTCATAGACCAAGTTCAAAATACAAACAACTAACTTTTATAAGTTATTCAACTTATGTAGGAAGGAGTACAGCATAATGTATAAACAGTGCTCAGATCATTTAGTAATCCACAATTCCCCCACAAATGCTAATGAAGTTAAAAGACTAAAGTCCCACAAAAAAGTGAAAAAAAACATAAACATATAACATTTTTGGCTAAAACATAGAAAATGCAGAAAAGTAAAAAAAAAAAGAAAAAGAAACATCACACAGACTACTATATGTGGAACTGAAAATATTCAAGCAGAATTGAAATAAAAGCTTTTTTCTTTCCTTTTTGATGAAAGATTCATTTCTCACATTTCAGGGGTTTCCACACTTCTCAGTATCTTGGATTAAAGACACTGGGTGGGTGTAGCTCTGTGCTGGTTATAGCAGACAAGCTACTGAGGGGATCCAGTCAAGTAAAGCCAATAGTGAAGCTCTGTGGTTTCAGAACCTATATCATGTTACAGTTCTCTTTGTCCCATGACTCTGAGCTATAGATCAATGACCCCAGGTGGGTTAGAACTTTAGAATCTTTAGCTTTTAGAGTAGGAGCAGGGAAAACTGTAATAGTGTGCAAACAGCAGGGAGCAGCATGGAAAGCAGTACTTAATTTATAAATGAGGGCCTGAGGCAGGCACAAAAATAGGGGGAAACAGTAATGTAACAAACAAAAATGCATTTGAATGTAACTTTAAGCAGGCAAATGATAAGGAAAATATAAAACTATAGCAGCAAAACTGGAATGTAAAAACTATAGAAGCACAAACCCTGCAGCAAAAATTACAGTACAGTCTCTATTATGAGCCAAACAACAGTATAAGGCACCAGACCAGGCAGATATTTACTGGTAACATTGTTTATGGAAAAAATCAGTAATATATGACTAAATTTACCTCAGATCTGGGTGTAGTATACAGTTTTCCCACAGTTGTGAATAAGACTATAAGACTAATTTCCCAGGCCAAGTTCAAAATATGAACCACTGAGAGGTAGCCTGGTCTGTTTATGCTGGAGAAACACTTGATATTTCTCCTTGTAGTTTTATTGACTGGAGGGCTTATTAATCAGCTTATCTTGTTTTTAGTGCCGTTATAAATTCTGTACAATTGAGTGGCTCCTGGCTTATTTATACATAGCAAAAACGTTTATTGAATGCTCACACTTTCATAAGCTGTTTAAAGTATACTGCTGTATCTATATCTTTAAGTTTGTTTCTGGTACCATTTTGTATCTTTTAAGTTTGTTTGTGGTAGCATTTCACTCCAGACACTCCTTCACTGTGCTTTTTCATTAGGAGGACTGTGATTGTTCATCTTGTGGCAATAGGTGTTTACCTGGATTATCTGAGCTGGGAAATTCACTAAGTATCTTTTGTGCTTCTCTTATATACTGTGATTGTACTTTAGCAGTTAAAAAAACTGCTGCTGCTTTACGTAGTTAATTGCACTGTATTACACAGTATCTGTTAGTTGTAGGGCTGTTGTAGGTAGTTTGTGTGGTCTTGTTATACTTGGGATCCAAATCAGCTATTCTACATTAAGAAGGTGTTTTTCTGTACCCTTGTGGCAGAGTGTGCTGATCTAACCTGTCTGATATGGGAATTGCTGGTGGAAGACTTATTGTGTGCTTTCCTGATTTGCAGTTAGCTTAAAACTTGTTTCTGTTTGCTCATATTTAAGCCTTGCTTTTGCAAATTGCTACTCTTCACCCAGCAGCAGTTAACCGTGCCCTTGTATAGATGCAAAAGCCTAGAAGCTCAATTTTTCCCTAAACAGCTGTCAGTGAAACTTTTCCAAGCTTTTCTGCAGCTCTAGGAACAACTCAGTTGCACACTGAGCAGTGTAGCCTTTATGATCAAACTTAGCCTACACAAAGTATAGGTCTCTCTTGTAGTTTCAGTGTTATCAACACAGTCCTGTCAAATTAACCCATTCCCTTGCCAAATAAAACATTCTGTAAGAGCCTGCTATCATGGATGGGCAGTTTCCCTTCATCTCTCTGGCCAGCCTGATAGACATGGGCATCCTGAAGCTATAGCTATGTAGCAATTGTCTCTTGTATACTGACAACCACTTATCCCTGAAATAAACAAATACTTTGTGAGAGATGTAGTTACACTATGAAATTAGAAGCAAGACTCTCATGTAAGGACAAATTGAATGCCAAACAGGTTGTCAACACACACACACACACACACACACACACACACACACACACACACACACACACACACACACACACACTCACACTTCCCACACTAAATGAGGACATGACTAATAAACCCAAACATCCGGAGGTACTCACTAGTAACTTACCAAAAGATCAGAGGCCTCACAAATGGAAACCACTTACACATATAACAATGCAAAAAACAACCACAACACATAATAACACACATGCCAGTGTCTCAACAAATATGTCCTTAAGGTGTAACACCACAAAGCCTAATGCATTGGTCATAGGTGACTCCATTGTGAGACACACGGATGATCCCCTTACCATTCTGGATAAGGAGTGGGTTACACTTAGCTACCTGTTAGATGCCAGGATCCATCAAGTCACTCAAGTATTCAAGTCACTCAAACACAAGTACGGTATGACTTTGTCATAGCCCATGTGGGGGTGAATGATTTGAGATGTACCTCACTGGACTATATGAAGAGAGACATTACTGAGCTCTCAGATTATGTGTCACAGGAAGGTATAAGCCTAGGCTTAAGCATGTATTATACCTTTTCCAAGGATTATGCCAGAATGCAAACAAAAAATGATTAACTTTAACAATTGGCTTAGCATCTGGTGTCAGTCCAAGGGGATCCAATATCTGTCAGTTTAGTAAGACATGGTTGACAGGCCATGTTGCTTTACCAGAGATGGTCTGCACTTGTCTCCTCTAGGCTTTTGAACATTGGCAAAGGCATTAGCCACCCCTGTTGTGCCTTTTATAGGTAGTGTCAAAATAACCACCCTCCTAACATAACAAAATCCTCTCTTGATAAGCTCAAGGCACTGCTGCCTAATGCTAGGACTCTAAACAAGAATGTACACCCCCTGGAACCACTCCTCATTTTGAAAGATGCTGATGTCTATGCAGTCACTAAGACCCTTTTCAAAGACACGGAAAGCACACCGGCCGTGTAGGGCAACAATGACTTCCATACATTCAAATCACAAACTGAGCAAGAAAGAACCAAAGGTGGAGGTATACCCATCTTCATTAAGGATAAGTAGACCTTGAGACTGGTCAGACAGAATGACCCTTTTGAACAACTCCATGTTTAATTAGCTACAGGCAAAGCTCCCTACCACATCATAGCTAGCTATAGTTCTCCCACCATGAAACAGGAAAAGCATATTGCATATGTGGACTTTATGTAGTTGCTTGCCATACAGCCCAATGCCTTACTCATGGGTCATTTTAATTATTCTACCATAGACTGGGAAATATACATGATCACAAATATACTGGCTCAGAGGTTATTGGACTTGGTCAATGCAAACTCTCTGGAACAGTTAGTCAGCACGCTCAAATAAGGCTCAGATGTCTTGGACATAGTACTCACTAACATGGGAGAGAATTGCACCCTCATGTCATGTTCTCCCTGGTAAGATTGTACCATAAATCAGACTTGTTCAATGAAATTATAAGACCAGATACCCCATCAAGCTCAAACATGCTTAAGAATTTTTCAGAGGTGTACACAAATGCCCTGTATAAGCACTCAACTAAGTGTATAGGATTTGCTGTATCTGAACAGATTAAAAACAATTATTGCCGAAAAAACAAGCCACCCTGGTGGACTCCTAATATAAACAGAAAATACAACAAGAGAAAGAAACTAATGTCCAAGAACAAGCGGTAACTGGCTCAGCAGAAGATGAAATCCCTCTCTAGCTTAAACAAAAGAAATTAGAAATCTTGTCAAGTTCTCCAAAGCTAATTACGAAGCAAAAATGGACTCCCTAGCTAAGGATAATCACAGGGCATTCTTTAACTGTATCCAAAATCTAAAAGGGAATTCCCAGCTATGCACTGAACTAGTTGTTTATACCACCCATACTCAACTGGAGGTAATAGCCAACCTTCTAGCTGACAAATTTGGAGTAAACTTCACCCTCCCTTCCCCTCCAGTTATCTCCCAAAGTGTATCTGCCACCATTCCTCAGTCTATTATCTCAAGAGAGCAGGTCCTCTCAAGGCCAAAGACATGGCATCAGTGGCACTAATCAACATCTCAGGTTACCTATTAAACAACTTAAAACATAACTTAGCACACCCCACTTGGATCCCTGTTTAACCACAGCTTGAGAACTGGCTATGTTCCAGGAAAATGGAGGACAGAAACAGTAACCCCTCCACACAAAGGGGAACCGTCAACTGACCCTGGTAATTATAGGGCCATAAGCTTGACTAGCCTCATCTGCAAGGCAATTGAAAAAATAATTATGGACCTTAACAAGGACATAGGTAATCTCCAAATTCTGGACCCAACCCAGTTCAGATTCATTATAGGTAGATAATTCCTGTTAAACATGGTTGACTTCTTTGAGAAAGTCACCAAGACCTTGGATGAGGGAAAGACAGTGCATACCATCTATTTTGACCTAGCCAAGGTTTTTGACACAATGCCCTACTTAGGTATTATAGAGAAACTCTCCCAATTGGGAATTAACCTCTGAATTATCAGATGGGTAGCTAACTGGCTCACTGACAGGACACATGCTGTCAAAGTGAGTGCCTTCATTTCTAGCAAAGGACAAATCACCAGTGCATAGCACAGAGTTTTGTGCTGGGCCCCTTACTGTTCAGAATTTATTTCTCAGTAATCCAGGCAAACTTGAATGGCCTGTGGCTGACCAAATTTGCTTATGATTACAAACTGGGAGCAATCACTGAGTCCCCCAGCTATGGTAGTAAACTGCAGACAGAGTTAACACAAACAAATGATTGGTGCCAAAGCCACAGATTAAAGCTAAATGCAAAAAATTGCATTGTTATTCCTTTTGGGAAAGCTGACATCGCTGCTAATTGCATTATTGATAGCACCCCCCCAGCTATAAACCCAGTGGTATGTGATATGGGTACTCAGATTGATAGCAATCTGAACTTTGAGCACCACGTATCCACAGTAGTAAGAAAATCCTTCTGTGTGGCACATCTTATAAGTTAAGGCATTGCATATAGATCTAAGGATGTTATAAGTCCATTATAGTCTGTACTTATCAGACCAATAATTGAATACAATGCTTCCTTTTGCATGTACCTTACCAGACATCTTCAACAATTGGAGAGACCACAGAGGTTTCTCATAGGTTCATAGGTTGATACTAGGCTATCTGCCCTAGGGCATTTACAAGCCTAGCCAGAGTGTGTTTGGCTTTCGCCACCCTTCTTAGATTAGTTGACTGTGCCTCTGTATAGTAGGTCACAGAAGATAGCCCATTTAAGGTTAGTTTACCGTGCCTCTGTCTAGCAGTGACACAGAAGAGATCCCAGGGGTAAATTTACGATCTCCCATCCAAATGTCAAGATTCTTCTTGAAGAGGGTCATTGAGGGGCTCTGTCTGACATGGATTGGGGTTTTGTTCCAGAGTGAGGGGAGCCTCTGGGATATGAATCTGTCCCTCCAGCATGTTCTATTTATTTCTGTGCTGATGTTTAAGTCACTGGAGCGTGTAGTTCTGATGGATTTGGATTTCTTGAGGTAGAGCATGTCCATTAATTCTGGGTTGGACATGGCTTTATACGTCAGGCACAGATCGCCTCTGAGTAGGCGGTAAACAACTGAGTAGAGCTGGAGTTTCTTTAGCCTAACTGCGTAGGGCATCTGTTTGAGTCTCTTGATCCTCTTGGTGAGGTCCTTTTGGGGTCTTTCTAGTTGTAGCAGGTGTTGGGTAAGGTACATCCCAAATGGGGCACTGTATTCAATTATGGGCCTGATGAGTGATGAGTAGAGGGGCACAATGGCCTCCCTTGATCTAGATGTGAACCCCTTTGTGATAAGGTGGGCTATATAGAAGGTCTTTCTAACCACTTTGGCAATGTGATTGTCAAAGGAGAGATTGCAATCTACTTGGGTCCCCAAATCCCTAATTACTTCTTCTGTACTTAATGGATTACCACCTATGTGGTAATTTGTGGGCACTTTGTTTTTCCCAAAGAGGATGACTATGCACTTTTTGGAATTTAGCTTTAGGCCAGGGCTCTGGCACCAGTTATCCATCTCTGTGAGACCTGTTTGGAGGATGCTTGTGTCAGCCAGCGAGTCAGTTATGGCCCCCAGTTTGCAGTCATCTGCAGACTTTGTCAGCTTTAGTCCTCCTGTGTTAGCCTGTACCTCAGAGAAATATATACCGAACAAGAGTGGTCCCAGGACTGAGCCTTGTGGGTTGCCACTTGTAACTGGTTTAGATTCTGACATGGCACCTGCAATTCTGACCATGTGGGTTCTATCCCTAAGCCAGTTTGCAACCCATCTTGTGACATAGGGGTTGATATTTAAGCTGGTGAGCTTATTTATGATGCCCAAGTGGGGTATTGTGTCGAAGGCTTTTGCAAGGTCAAGGTAGGCTGTGTGGACTACATTCCATTTGTCTACGGCCTTGGTGACTGTTTCAAAGAAATTGACCAGGTTCAAGAGGCAAGACCTGCCTTTAACAAAGCCGAATTGGGTAGGATCCAGTGTTTGGAGGTTCCCAATGTCTTTGTTTATGAGTTCCATGATGATACGTTCCATAGCTTTGCAGAACAGGCTAGTTAGGCTTATAGGGTGATAGTTTCTGGGGTCTGTTGTGGCACCACCTTTATGGAGTGGGACGACTGTTGCTGTACGCCATTCTTAGGGTACATATCCTGTTGTAAGGCTGAGACTGAACAGTGATTTTTAAGTGAGGGTTCAGTTCTTCTTGGAGCTCACGTAAAACGCAGCCTGGGACACCGTCCGGTCCCATTGATGCTGTGTTTTTTGCTTTGGAGCGGGCAACTCTCACCTGTGAATCTTTGATGTCAGGGAGGCTACACTCTGTTGGGATAGTCATTTGCTCATTTGGGGGGGAGGGGGGAGAGAAGTTTGCACTGAACCTGTCTGCCAGGATGTTGGCAATGTCTGTGGGTTCAGTGTATTTTTTGTCATTTTGCACTAACTCTGGGAGTTTCCACCCAGGTTTCTGACATAGCTAAAGAAAGCCTTGTAATTATCTTTAGTGTTTTGTGCAATTTTTCTTTTGAAGCTAGCCTTAGATGATTTTATGAGGGATCGTAGTTTCTTGCTAGTACTGATCAGAGTTGCCTTACCTTTCAGGGATTTTGCTCTCTCATGTAGTAGCTTCCTCCTTCTGTTGTACAGCTTATTTATGGCTGGGGTCCACCAGACAGGTCTCCTGCCTTTGGAGGAGTGTGTCTTGGTTTTATTTGGGATAGCACGATCCATGCATTCCTGTAGGTATCCATAGAATGCATTTGTAAAGGATTCTGCAGTTTGGGCCATATTTTCTACTGGCCCTGGGGCTTTGAAGGATTCCACCTCGGTTTTGAGAAGTGGGAAGTTGCTTTTGAGAAGTTTTTGACCGTGGTTTCCTTTGCTGGGGTTGGTGATGGGATATGGATGTCCATAGTGATTAATTTATGGTCAGATCTTACCAATGAGGGGTATACCTCTGGTATGGAACATAGAATCCCCATGTTGGTGATGATCAGGTCCAATATGTTTTCCCCTCTTGCGGGAGTAGTGACCAGTTGTTCCATAGCATTTGAGTTTACAAATTCTAGGAACCATTGGGCTAGGGTGATGGGGCTTGAGTAGTGCTCCCAGTCTATGTTTGGGTAGTTAAAGTCACCCAATATAATGGTGTTTGGAGAGACCATCATATTCTCCAGTGTCTTCAGGAAAGCCAAGTGGGGTTCCTGAGCTTGGGAGGGTGGTCTGTAGCAGGCTACAAACTGGAAGGCAGTTTTGCCCACTGTTAGTTGCACATGGATGGTCTCAGATGCTTTGTGCAGTGCCACTAGCCAGGAGGTATGGATATCTTTGATGAATATGGACACTCCCCCTCCTCTTGTGGTTCGGTCTGAGTTTTGGGGCTGGAAAGCATGGTATGAGGTATAGCCTGGTAGTGCTGGGGTGCTCTTGGGAGCCTTGAACCAGGTTTATGTAACTGCACAGATATAGATATTCTCCATACTGAGGAGAGCCTCGAGTGCGTGCATCTTGAGGTTTAGACTTCTGGTGTTGAGCATCATTACCCTTAGTTTCTTTTTCCTTGTGTTGTCTAAGGAGGTGGGTTTGTCTTTTGAACCTTGCCTAAAAAAGGCACTATGGGGTGGCAAGAGCCTTGGCCAGTATTCAAAAACCCAGGGATGACAGGTGCAAGCCATCCCTAGCGGAGCAACGTGGCTTGTCAAGCATGTCATCTCAGGCTGACAGACACTGGATCCCCTTTGAGTGACACCAATATTTTAGCCAATTGTTGAAATTGGTCATTTTTGTCTTTATACTGTGGTATCATTCTTGGTGAGCGTAAGATGCTACTCAAGGTCAGGGTCATACCGGCCTGGGCCACATGATCAGAGAGCTCCTCTATGTCTCTTTTCATGTAATCCAGGGAGGTACGTCTCAGGTCATTCACACCAGCATGGACAATGACGGAGTCATATTTGTACTTGTTTTGGAGTGACCTGAGTGCTTGTGTTATGTGGTGGATCCTGGCACCCGACAGGCAGCTTACAGTAACCTTCTCCTTGTTCAGCCTGGTGAGAGGGACGTCAGTGTGTCTGACAATAGATTCACCTATTACAAGTGTATTAGGTGTGTTGTTTAGCCTTAAGGGCTGTGACTGTGTGGCACACTGACTTTGTGAACTATGTGAGACATGGGTATTGTTGTGGGGTAGCAGTTGCTTGGATGTCTGCTTTCGAGGTCTCTGTTGCTTGGGCAGATTTTTATTTAGAGCCTCCGAGTATGTTTTTGTGTGTTTATGTGTTTGGTTTGCTGTTGCGATAGGTCTATGTGAGACTGGATTTGTGGTGTGTGTGATTACCTTCTCCTCCAGACTGACCATGCCAGTACTATGTTGAGAGAGCTCAGCCTCCAGTTTGGCTATATAGTTGCAGCTCTCACATATATTTGAGCTTGTTGGGAAGAGGAGAGGGTGGTCTGTGTACATAAGGCAGTTGTAACATTGCCTCAAGATTCCCATATTCACCAGCTGGACTGGAGAGAAAACCTGAAACTGACTTTTGGACATGCCAGAATAGTATAAGGAATTACTTTTTGACTTGATCAAAAAGGACCAATAGGGAGCCAAGTACTTAAAGGGAGTATAAGAGGGTGTAGTGCTTTAGGTTAGTAGTGCTTACTTATAAGACACTTATCCTAGCTACTGCTGGGTTTTAGAAGGAAAATAGAGTGCTTACTTTGAGATTTGGAACAGTTCTAAGGGAAAAAGTGAAGAACAGACTTTGTGGAGCCAGGAATAGTTTAAACCTGATTAAGAAATTACAGGGTACACAAAACAAGTCTTATGCGGAAAGTCTGAAAACCCTGTCACTGTATTCTTTCTCCTACAGGTTGCTAAGGTGTGACCTGTGCCTGGCTTATAGGGCAGTCTCTGACCTGGCCCTGATGGAAATGCTACACATTTGTAAATCAAACTGTAGGAAGGTCTATGGCTCCAGGGATCTTAACTTAGCCTCTGACATGAAAAGGTCGTGCTGGAAAGATAAATACATCTGCTAGAGACTGCCACTTCTCTTGAACAAGCTTCCAATTCACATGAAACAGAGACCCTCCCTGATCATCTTCAAATGCATTCTAGATTAATGGATGGGTGACAGCAAATTCACTGCTGGGGTGGTGCCCATGTCCCTCCTTGACAGAGGAAGTCAGTATTATCCAACATAGAGCCTTAACTCTGTGAACTTCATTCACCTAACTACTGACAAATGGGGCAACTTGGGATAAATATGGCTAGGCTTATAAGGGCTTTAGGCCATTAGCCTAGTAACCTCTTATGAACCTATGAACGGCTAACTTCTACAAGTAAATCTACTTATGACGAAAGTGGTACAGTATAATGTAAAAATGATGCTCCAGTCTTGCAGGAATTCACAATTCTTCCTCAACTGCAAAAGAAACTACTAAACTAAGGTCTCAGAACAAATTAAAAATGCAACCAGATAATTTGGATAAAATGTGGACAAATGCAGAAAAGTAAAAAAAAAAAAAAAAAAAAACAGTATCACCACACACTGACCACTGTACATGCAACTGAAAATATTCAAGCAGAACTCTAATAAAAATATTTTTGCAAAGGGTGCTGGTAAAGAAACTGAAGGAGTCAGTTTTAGTATTAAGATTAAGGCAATGGCATGCATTGTTGTATGATTAATAGGTATGACAAAGAGGGTTGTGTTAAGAGGAAAAATCCAGTTCAATAGAACCACAAAGAACTAAAGGAAGCAGGCAAAAACCACTTTATTACTGAAAAACATCAGTTAAGAGCTTTTGTCTTACAAAAAAGACTTTGGGTTTTCAGAAATAAAGTGGTTTCTATTGTTTTTTTTGCCTGCTTCCATAAGAGGAAGGATGCCAGGAATATGGAAAGTAACCAGTGGAGTATCACAGGGGCTGTTTTTTGGTATTCCTTAGTCTGCTTGTTTCAGGCATGCCTGAAGGAAAAGAGAACAGACAGAGCTCTTCAGTCATGACGCAACGATGAGGATAGCAGTGGAGAATGGGATGTAAGAGACTAAGGAAGGATTTGTAAATGTTGTTCAAGTGGATTGAAAGGTGGTAATGGGGTTCTTTTCAGAAAAATGAAAAGATCTACATGTGGGCCACACCAACCTTTATATGAAGTATTAGTTGGGGATGGAGTGGTACTGGAACTGATGGCAACAGAGTGAGAAAAGCATCTGTGGATGTTGATTGTACATGCCATGGGCTACCAGAAAAAAAATGAAGGGCAGCTGGAGCAGCATATGGAATGCTGGAGTCCATCCTCAGAAGGATATAATATGAAGGGCAGTGGGAGCAGCATATGGACTGCTGGAGTCCATCCTCAGAAGGATACAGCATGAAGGGCAGTGAGAGATGCATATGGAATGCTGGAATCCATCCTCAGAAGGATACACCATGAAGGGCAGTGGTAGCAGCATATGGAATGCTGGAATCCATCATCAGAATGATAGACTCTAGATGTGACACAGAAATGCTTCTGCACATCAGGATATTAGACAGACCAGACTTTGTGTGTTGCATGTAATTCTGGAGGCCATATCAGGAGATAGACATCAGGATGCTGGAAGGAGCCCAGAGTAAAATCACTTGAGAATACATAGCATGGAGGGGGAGGATATGATTAGGGACAAGATAAGCTAAATGGCGTAGGACTAGATACATAAAGAGGTGGAATGGCCATGATGTGTGTGGATCATCTCTTTCCATTTCTTCCTATCCTCTGCATCTTGCTCTGTCACACCAACCGCCTGCATGTCCCTTAGCATCTTTTATACCCATCATCCATATAACATAGCTGGTCTCCTGACACTCTTCTCCACCCATTCCACCCTGATCCATGATGTGTGTATATAAGATCATTACAGAGAGATGTGAAAGGGTCAACTAGAATAGGAAAAAATTAGGTGGGGAGGCGCAGGCAAATTGAGGAGATCGTAGGCACCAACTTTTCCTTGGATCTGTGAAAGTAGTACTTCACAGAGCAGATTGAGGACCTATGGAAGTGGCTTAACAGATTGGATTTGGAGAAGGAATTCACTGAAGCATTCAAGGGCATGGGACAAATGGGGAAGAAGTGGTGGTGGTGGGGTAAGAAAGGATGCTAGGTTGAATATTGCATACATTTAGCCAGCAGACTAGATAGGTTTATTGTATTCTTCTGATTTCAGGCAAATGCAGTGCAGTTTCCCAGATCTGTTCTAGCACCCTCCCCACAGGGAGTGATCACATTATAACCCTTCCCATAATCCTTTGAAACCTTGCAGATCCTATGTGGCTAGATGGAGATTGCCAAGGGGAATTGTAAACATGCATACCAAATTTTTTTTGGATCTTGGGAGATATATATATATATATATATATATATATATATATATATATATATATATATATATGTATATATTATATCAGGCTCCTATGTTTCATTAGCATCCATTGTCTGATTTCCATCATTATCTTGTATGTAAGTCACTGCAGTACCTGCCATGAAACTCGTGTTAGTATCTGAAAAATAACCCATATTAGTATGCATGACATGAATAATGTTGATATTTGTCATGTTGTCCACGCTAGTATCAGTCATGTTACTTTCTTCAGTATCCTGTATGTAAGCCCCCCTCAAGTAAGTGTCATATCAAACATGTCAGTGACTGACATGTAACATGGGTCCGAATCTGTCTTATGTCACCTGTCAGTATTTGTCATGTAGTGTTAGTCATTATCAATTATGTAAAAATTGTCAGTATTTGCCACATTCCCCTTTTCATTATATTTTATGTATCCCATGGAAGTATCTATTAGGTAATTTCTGAGCTATCTCATCTAACTGCTACCAATATTTATTATGCAATTTATGTTTACATGAGTCAAGTAATTCTCGTCACTATCTCTCATGGAAACTATGTCAGTACCTGTCATTCACCCCCTGCCCTTGTTGTATAAATGAACTTACTGTCATGTAACCCTTGTATCACATTACATTTGTTTGTCAGCAGACAGACAGACATACTTAACCTTCCTTGTCTTCTTACTGATTGTATTTTATCATTCCACTTCCTCATCCATTTTTCCACATGTTGGACATCCATACTCTCCCGAATCCCCTTCTTAGGCTCATAGTTAAGTACTAGGCTAGCTGCATTTATGGGCCATTTTAAGCCTAGCCAATTTTGCTTTCAGAGACTGGATTATATTCTTAGAACCTATCCTGACAATGTGTTCTGCAAGTCTACCACTCTCCCGGTGAAGAAGTAGTTTAGCAAATCTAGTGAGTAGTCAGTCTCTAACATTTGCTGCCTCTTTCTTGCTCTCCATGATCACTGACTAGTCCCTGACATAATATGGCACTCATACCATGTACCATGTACCATATCCCTTCTCTTACTTAGTGAGAAGAGATCCATTTCCTCTAGTATCTTTTGATATGATTCCACTCCACCCCATATATGTTTCTGTTTGGTTTCCTCTGAACTCAGTCCAACATCCTATTATCTTTTTAGCTGAATAGCATCAGAACCACAAACAGTGCTTAAGGCATGCCCCAACCATCAGGCTATATTCCTTTGGCTCTTGAGTGTTTTCCTCTGACTGTACACCCATAATTATGTTAGCCACTGCTATTAACCCCCATGTCTACCTGATCATCCATTATACGTAGGTGGGGCAATCACTCCCATATCTCTTTTCTGTTCTTCTCCTGTCTTCAGTGGACCCATTTACACCAGAGTTATGTGACACAATTTCAGCCCTTTGGAACTGTTACCAATGAACCTGAACTACCATCTTTCCACTGACTTGGCACATTCTCCAGGTCTTTTCTGAAATCCTTTATATCATACTCTATGGATGCATCAGTTTTGTGCTGTCCACAAAGAGGCTGATTGTGTATTCCTTATCCTCAGTTATGTTACCAATGAACATAACGAGCAATATTTGATCCAGAACAAATCCCTGTGGGACTCCACTAAATACATCCATTATTCTGCAAAACGTACCTCTCACCACAACCCTCTGTGTCCAGTCTTCCAGCAGTTCTGCGTTACTGATTCTACCTCCAGTCTTTGTAATATTCCTGACAGCCACCTGTGCAGCTTCACAAAAAGGCCTGCATAAAGTCCAGCAACATGACAGCAACTGGTCAGTCTTATCAACTTCACCTGTAAGCCAGTCATAAAACTCGATCAGGCTTGACTGACAACTGGTTTTGTAAGTGAATCCAAGCTGAATGCTATGCAGGAAAATTGTTCTCTCAGACTGCTAATCCATTCTGCAAGTGCTCTTCATGATCTCTCCAGGCAATAATGTTAGGCTAATGGGCCTATAATTCCTTTTAAACATTTTGATCCACTCATAACATGCAGCATAACCGTCTTCAGATAATTCTGCACGGACAGTGATCTGCTAAAGATTATAGTCAGGGATTCCATCAGCACACTCAAGAGCTGAGCATATTCTTGAGGATTCTGGAAAGCAGGCTATCTGGACTGCCTGCCTTATCCTCTTTAAAAACAACTCCCTCATTACCTTCTCCTTCGCTATCACAGTGATTTCCCAAACTCAGCCTCTCCCCAACCCCTTGAGTGGGATCCTTCCTTTGATTTCCTTCTTGAAAACACACCGAGGTGTTCATTCGGTTCCTCTACTTGGGCTTTGTCCTTTTGTAATCTCCCTGCTATCCTTATCATATTGGCAAAGCTTGTCTCTCCCTTCCCCTCTTCTGCAGCATACCCAAAAAGCCTTTGTTTCAATTTTTTGTTACCATTACTTATTTTGTTACCCTCTTGTTTGCTTCTCTGTATCATGTCTCCTACAATTTACCACCCTACCACCTCTTGTACACCACATCTTTACCTTTCTACTTGCCGGCTATTTACCATATATCGTTTATTATCTGTTATGAAGCCCATGCCTGTATCTGTCACATGGTTAAAGTTGGTATCTAGCCATCATTTAGTCCTTGACAGGCTCTACAATGTAACACATCTGTCATGTAACAACTGTCATTTTTGTCACATAATCTGTGTTATATTTGTCATCTAACCAATGTCAGTCTCTAACGGCTGTTAGATTCTCTCATGAAACCTGTGTCATTGTTTATGTGATTTCCTGACAGTGTGTCATAAAACTTATGTCAGTATCTGTTATAAACCAATATTAGCATTTGTCATGCAGACTGTCATGTTGTGTGAAATAACTCATGACAGTACCTCCCATGTAACATTTTCCATTATCTGTAATCCACTTACTATCAGTTCTCTCCCATGTAAGTCATGTCAGTATATACCATGTTATCTTGTTACTGTCTGTCACAGAGGTTGCACCCGAAGGTTTCTTCATTCAGTTGAAATGCAAGCATATAGAACAAAACCTCCTGCAGATCACAATGTTAATAACTGAGCATTTTTTTGGGAATGACACCATTTATTTATGTGGGTAATGGCCCTGCCTTCTGTACTCCATGCTGTTCCTTAATCCCTGATTCTTTAATATTCTCTCTCCAAAACTATTATACCTTGTTGAAATGGAATATTTATTTATTTATTTTTTTTGCAAAAAGATAATATTCTCGCTTTCCTTCCAAGGTTGCACAGGTTGATGTGAGAGTGTAAAAGGCAGAGCACCACACTTAAAGGGTGCAGAAGAATCTGTCTCCCTGCAGGAGGATTTAGCCTTCAAAGAATAATTTACTTTCACTACGGTGACTACTTTAGTAAGGTGAGACAGTTGGTGTTACATAGCCGTAATCCCTTTTGATTTATCTGTTTATGCTTCAAATGAATGAAGTAGATCAAGTAGTACCCATTTTGCGAGTTCAAGATGGTCTAGTGAGCCGCAGTAAGAACTCTGGATATATTTGGTTTGGGACCGTTATGTTATTCTAATCCATAAGTAGAATATTTAAAAGGCACTTCAAATAGGTAATAATAGTACATGCCTATCATAAGGCAACTGCATCTTATCTTATAGGTTATTTAACACTTACATGTATGGAACACAAATTAACCAGATATAAAAAGGTATATGACTGATACTGGGCAGCAAAAAGGAATCATATTTCTTTATTTTGCATTTCTTTTTTGGGATGATTCGGCTAGGCACAAAGTCCCTTTTCAGCGGAGGCTGGGGGTGTGAGCTACACAATAATACAAACGAGTTTCACATAATGTAGACTACAGACACAATCAAAAAAATCAGAGAAATATATAAAATATGCATGGCAAATAAAATGTAATTTCATTGCAATATAACCATATAATTGATTGGTGTAAAACACGGACAAATCAAGATTATTCATTATAAGAAAAAGCTATGTGCAAAAGTATACAGAGAAGTTGATAGGTGTTAGTTGTGAGAGGCAGATGTCAGTGCAGTATGAGTTGAGAACAATGCCTTTAATGAGAGATCAGTAAAAAACATGTGAATGCAAATGTATATATCTGTGTAGCAGGCAGCAGTATGGTTCAGCACGCATAGTGAAGGGGATAGGAGAACAGTACAGCTACCTGGACAAATCTCATCAAATATCTAATGTAGCTCTCTTTTATTTTTAAACTTAAGTTTAATTGTCTTCTTCTTCTTTCGGCTCTTTCTAGTTAGGGGTCGCCATAGTGGAACAGTGGTCAGCAGAACGATTGGCTTTAAACTTGTTTAAACTTAAGTTTAATAATACATATGATTTCATTTTATTTTGCAACACAAATAAAGCTAAACTACAGTGATGCACAGCAGATGATAAATGTGTTGGTCTATGCAGCCCTGAAAGTCACGGTACTTATTATAACCTTATTACCAGTTACTATGTGAGCAGGAACAAGTCTTTGCACTTCACTTGGCTCCTAAGTCCCAAACATACCTCTCAATGTATTTGCTCAAGAATTTTGGGCTGGGTCAAGAATAATGGGAGACAAATGGCCAAAATCAAGAATGTATTGCTCTTAAAAACTTAGAAAGTTGCTTGAATAACAGTGTTTACTTTAACATGCATTTGCTGAACGATATGAAGTCTGCAACTCAAATGTCTGTAATTACTTAATGACTGGATTCCTCAATGATTTGTCAAGTTAATAACAAATTTCATATAGAAAAAACTAAATATGAGGCAAAAATGTGGACATCCTGTGAAATTTGGGACAGTTGAAAAGTATGGTCGCAAATAAAGGGGAGAATTACAGTCTATGTTGTCTCTTCTGGTCAATGACAGCAAAGTATTAAAATGTGAGACTGCTGCTTTAAAATCTACTGAATTTATAACTAACAAAGCATGAAACACATTATTTCAAGCTATACCTGTGCATGCATACATCCAAACTAACTACACAGTGTCGGTATAAGTAATACATGTACTGCATGCCTTTTGAAATTCTACATTTAATATCACTGATTAATTGTTGCAGACAATTCTTGAGCCGGGGGGGGGGGTGTTACTATTAACTCTGTCTCTGTTTTAAGGTTCCCATTTCATCACTTAAGTTTTTTGTGTATATTATTCCAACAGTTTACTGCATGCCTTGAGGTAATGTTTTTTTCCTAATGTTAGCTAATGTTTTAATCCTGAAACCTCATTAATAATTAATAGTATTGGCTGTGTGTGTGTGTGTGTGTGTGTGTGTGTGTGTGTGTGTGTGTGTGTGTGTGTGTGTGTGTGTGTGTGTGTGTGTGTGTGTGTTTCTTATAGCCTCAGTGTCTTTAACTATCCTAACACAAGAGCCACTTCTATGCTTTATTTGGCCATATGGGACTTTACTTTCCATCATGTCACATGAACTGCACAGCCCTGTAGAGCTCTACACACTGGGCACTACTTATTACTTCAGGCACTAACGTTTGGTTCATTTATGAGATAATGTATTTCTTGTTTCTTGGGCCTAGGCTTCTTCTATTTTTGTCTCATTCTGCTCACTTTTACTATCTGCTCTCTGTCTATGATGATTTAACAACACACTGCAAGTGTGTGGTGTATCAGAGCTGCCCTACAATCCCCTGATAGAAAACAAAGCTTTACTGTGTGTTAATTTGACTGGCTTCTTACTTAGATATAATGGTTTCAGAGGGCAGGATGGTGTATCATTAATGTTTTGTTTTTTTGCAGCCCTAAGATGCAGCATCATACTTTATTTCTGGTTACTTTTTGTGTGTGGCATTTACGTTTTCCTTAGGTGCTCCAGTTTTCTTCACATCTCCAAACTTTTCTGGTTCATTGGATGCTTTTAACTTCTTGTAACCAGTTAATAAATGATTACAAATGTGAGTGTCTGATGAAGTGATGTGCGCTATACCTTCCAGACTAAAGCAGGTTTTAACTCTTCTGGAGATGGTGGTGACACTGCATGCAGTGGAATGATGCAGGAAAATTAGCAAAAGAGCACACTTCTAAGTTTGCCACATGGAAAGTTGTCAGAATTTATCTTTTCCCTTGGTTAATATGTTACTTTTTTGCTTCTTTAATTTAGTTGTTTAAGATTTTACTCTTTGAGATAACTTTGCCTAGTTATCTGATTCTTACAGACTTGGATCATTATTGTCTTCATCTCCCCTGGGTGTTCATATGCCTTAAATAGGCCAGACTCACTCTCTTGCATAAGGGAATAGCTGCTTAATAGTAGAAAGGTCAAACATAACATTTCATCAGTTATAATAAAGTTGCAGAAATAATGTGAAAGTAGGAGTGAAACTGGGGTTCTGTGCAGAACTGGGTAAGATATAGGTCCCCAAACATGTATGAAATTATGAGATCCCTTTTCAGGCTATTTTTTTACTTCATGTAATTGATTTTGTAAAACTGTAATTAATTTGTAGTGGTTGTTTTTGTCCCTTTTAAGAGGCCCCCATGGAAGCAGAGTGTCTGTAGCCATTCACACATGAAAGTGTCCCATGATGATCAAGATAACTCACTTGCAAACTTTGCACTCCGTTATGTTTGCTTGTCCATTCCATGTGTGCCCCCCCAGAAGCTCCAAGTGTGAACATTTGTCCATGGTCATCTTGCAAGGAACATGCAGTCTCTACTGGCCATGATGTGATTCCCTACATATCCTATGTTTAGTGTAATAGTGGTGGTGTGTCCACTGGGTCATTGGCATGCAGAGATAGCAACATGCAAATCTGTTTAGTAAATACTGTAGATGCAAGGTGCTGTCTTGCCTTTAGTAGACATAATGTATGCAGAAGTATTGCGGATACTGTTTCCCAGGCTCCTAGACAGCTGCTTAATCTAGATCCAATTCAGCTGGCTCACTGGTTTCTGACATGCTAACTAAAGCAAGCTCGCTAAGAATACAAATGAACAAACTTACCCTGCAATGGTGGAGAATGCTGAGCATCCTAACTCTACCCCTTTAGACCAGTAAACAATAATCAGCTGCCTCTTTTGCTCCTTCTGGAGTACTCAGCATTGGTGGACAGCCTTCCTCTATAGCACAAGCAATGACAGAACCCCTCTTCTTTGCACTAGTAATCGAAACCACCCTTCACACCTGCAGCAGTGGGAACTGATTCTGTACTTAATGGATTACCACCTATGTTTTCTATGATATTCTTTGGAGCCTGCCAAAGTCTTTGACTATACTTTTGGTAAGTAGGTAGCTTGAGGCCATGGCACTGGTTCCAGTTGGTCTTGATTACTGATTCTGTTGAGGATGAATCACCACCCTGGAGAGTCGACAAAGGAGCCAAAGCCGGTGGTGTCATCTGCTGATCTCAGAGCTTGAGGCATGGCACCCAGCACCCTGTCTCTGGAAAAATTTGTAACTTTCTAGGCCCAGGACTGAGGCTGATCGTGGGACACCACTTGTAACTGGTTTGAGTCCGACATCAGTCACAGTCGAACTTGGTCATGGGAATTTTCCCGATTATAGTTGTACCTCCGGTCCCAGACATAGGGTTTATGGTTCTGAAGCTGGTGTTTGGGATCTCAATTGTAACTGTGTATTCTTCTCTTTAAGTAGGTCCTGATAGGCTGCCAGTCTCCACCTGAGCCCCCATAACCCCGTGACTATTTCTGGTTTAAGTATACCAGGTTTAAGAGGCAGGATCTGCGAGTCAAAGGCTATCAGCGGTAGGATCCAGTCCAGATAGGTCCTCAACCACTTTATTTATAAGGTTCAATTGCCTCCTTTCTTTCTTCAGCTTTGCAGACTAAGGTTTAAGCTGCTTATGAAGGAGTGAGTTGCTGAACTAGGGTTGTCCTTGTGTCTGGGGACATGTGTTGCTGCATCCCACTCTTAGTACATATCCTGTAGTAAGTGCTTTTGAATATAGTTAGGTGTTTGGGTTTGGCTTCTTGGAGTTCATGTAGCACGCAGCCTGGGACACCGCCTGGTCCCCGCTGATGCTGGGTTTTTGTTTTGAGAGTACATATCCACCCTGAGCATCTGAGATGTTTATGGGTTTGTTCGACAGATTTTTGCCCTTTTGTGTAGGCTGAAGCATGCGCTGGAACCCAAGGCTATTGGGTTGGTGTTGTCTTTTGATCGGGAGATGTGGCTCACCTTTGTGTCTGAGAGAGGGGGGGCAGCATGCTGCCCAGGTTATTAATATTTGGTGGGGGACCTTGTGGGTATCCTTAGTGTAGTGTGCAAGGGATCTTGCTATTTCTGGTAGGATCGGTGTATTTGAGTGCTCTCTAGTTTTTCTGGCATTATAGAATTCCGCGCCTTCCTTTTTGCCTTTTTGCTAAATCCTTGTGAAGCCTCTCTATTGTATAGCAATTTTTCTCTCGGGCCTGGCCTTTGTGGTTTTATGCCTTTGGAGGATTGGGTCTTGGCAGTCAGAGATGCCTTTCCTTTTGGGGATTTAGCCTGAAGGTGTTCATAGAATGCATTTATTAATATAGTTTTTATGGTGGGTTTTATTTTCCACAGTCCCCAGCTTTGATTGGATTGGGATCAGTTTTTGGTTGTGATTAGATGATTATGCAAGTTTCAGGGTGGTTTGAGAAGGGGTTATAAAATGATTGTGAATATCCAGTGAGTTTCCACAGGCGGGGATCTTAGGGGTGAGGATACACTCTGGTGAGTGTGTGATTTTGAGAGTGTTTTTTTGATCAGGTTTTTTCTGTTTTGGGGTTGGGGGAGTGGATGAATGGTTCCATAAGTTTATCAGTATGAATTCTTTATGAGTGGGCAAGTGGGGTGTTGGAGTTAGAGGTAATGCTCCAATGGTGATGATCAGGTCCAGTGTGTTTCCCAGGGGAGTGGGAGTGACTATATTTTCCAGTGTTCTCAGGAAGGCTTCTAGTGGGTTTGGGGGTTTGTGAGGTTGTCTGCTTGTAGCTAGAAGTGTCTGGCAGTTTTAATGCTCACCAGTTGCATTGGCGGTGTTTCTCGGATGCTCATATTTTCCAGTGTTCTCAGAGAGGTGTGGGTATCTGGGATGGGTTTTATACCCTCCTTGTCCTGGTACAGCTAACTTGGTGGCAGTTTTACCCATGTTTAGTAACCTGGTAGTGTCTCTTGATGCAGAGTGCTTTGCCAGGTTTCTGTTACTGGTGTGATATCGATGTGAATATGATACTCCCCTCCCTTTAAAAGGTGAGGTCTTGAGGTTCTTTGAGCATTGTAAGCATGGTTGGATGTATAACCTGGTAGTTCTTATCCTTGTCGGGTAGCAAGGGAGGTGGGTTTGTCTTTCGACCTTGGCTCTCAAAAAGGCATGGAGAGTTTCAGTGCGTGCATCTTGAGGTTTAGACTTCTGGCGTTGGACAGGTTTAAAATAGTTTCATTTATTGTTATGATACCTTATGAGGGTGGGTTTGTGATTTTGAGCCTTGCCTAAAAAAGGCTTGACTATGTAGAGTAAGCCAATTGTTGAAAGTGACAGAAAGCCCTCTTTGAAGTATGAAGCCATCAGCATAGCAAAGGGTAAGATTGGCACAAAGAGAGATCTCAAACTGACAGGCATTGGATCCCCTTTAGACACCAATACTTAAGCCAATTGATAACATTCATCTTACTAATATATTGTTCCATCATTTTAAAAAATGAATAGCGCCAACCCAATATATACTATATAATATTGTTAAAACTAAGCCTTAAGCCCAGTTTTATCAGCAAAAAAAAACAAAAAGCGTTTTAGCTACTACATAAATGTAGCTTCCTCAGATCTAAACACACAAAAATTTATACAACCAGACATATATACTATACAATAAAAAAAAAACATTTAAATCGTAATACATCACTTCCTTTAAACACACAAATAAATACAAATACATATATATTTAAAAAATATACACATACATATATATATATTTGTATGTGTATATATAAATAAAATAATTACAAATAAAATAACATGAAAGAAATAAAATTATATGTGTACATATATGACACATTGGTGTATACAAATACACATACATAAGGATATAGCAAAACATACATATATATAAATATGTGTGTGTGTATATATATAGTCATACTTAAATGCATACATATGTGTATTGTCATATTAAACAATTTATTTATATAATTATAAAACAGACTTTAATAATACAGTCGAATAAAATGCAAAATATGTGTAAAAATATAAATAATAAATATAATTTATATAATGTGTACTAATAAATCAATATAATAAGATCTGTATTTCAACACGCCATTGCATTGCAACTATTTGATAGGCTCATTCTTCCTATTAAAACATCTGAATTTAAGCTGCCATTGTAGTTCTAAGAATATAATAATAAAAAATAATAGGTTAATAAATATAACTTTAATTTGACATCTCATACCCATAAACACAAACAGGGCCCATGTTCATTCCACATGTATAGCAAGTGTTTCTCACCCTGGTTCTAATACAGAATCCAACCTACTAGCTGCCATTGTAGTTCTTTATTATAATTAATAAGATTATAATAGGACAATGTAAATTAAATCTGTTTACAAACAAATAATCAGAAACTTTCTGTTTTTAATATTAGAAATCCACATGTTTTTATATGTAGGTTCTCATTTTTGCACATAATATGGTTATTTTAGGTCACACATACACTCATACAATTATGTAATTATAAATTGTTTTATATTTATTTTTTACAAAAATGAGGCAATGTGTTCCATATTAACAAAAATTTATAGTATAGCTTATATGTACAATATTATTATAATATTTATATGATTACATATTTTATATATACACATATATTTATATATATGTATGTGTATATGCACATACTTATATATATATTTGTGTGCATACACATATTTGTACACCACACATTTGTGTTTTATGTATGTTTAAATGATTATGTATGTATATGTTTTGTATTAGAAAGGTAGGAAATGTGTGTTTGGCATCATGTGTTTTTGTATAAATCTGTGTTTGTATTTATGATTTTGTTCGAAGGAAGCATGTATTACGATCTCATGCTGATAATAAAATTGCTGCAGTTCATATAACCATTGGTGCCTTTTGGCATTTTAGCTTATGAGGAAGCTACATTTATGTAGTTATTTTTTCGCTATTTATGTGTTGTAAGTGGTTGAACTCGTAAAAGGCTTTTGACTTTATTGGTCTTTGAGCTTCTTCTTTTTGTCTTTCGGTTGTTTTTTTGGTTAGGAGGGTTTGAGTAGCCTGGACTATGCTAGGTCAGGGTTGAAGCAGCCTGGGACTCAGTGCCATGGTCCAGAGAGCTTGTCTCTTTTCGTGTCAGTCCTAGCATGGAATGCGTCTTCACACCATATGTGCCTTTTGGAGAGCTGAGTGCTGGTGTATGCTTGGTGTGACCTCCTAGAGCCAGTTACCGGGCGGACACTAGGACCTAGACAGGCTTCACGGTGGTGACATCCTTGTTCAGCCTGGTGGCGGACATCAAATTGCCTGACGATAGAGTCAGGGTGCGTTGTTGTATCAAGGTGTGTTGTTTAGCCTAAGGGCTGTGACTGTATTCGGCACAACGTGTTTTGTTTTGGGGTAGCGGTTTTTGTTTTGTGTTTGGGGTAGTTGCTGCTTGCTGTAGGTCAGATACTCACTGCAGCGCTTATTTAGAGTTTTTTATTTAGAGATATGTTTTGTTTTGTGTGATTATTGTCTTGGTTTGCTGGGTCGGATAGGTTAGTGTGAGACTGGAACTGGTTTGTGTGGTTTTCCTGACTGTACTGAGTTGTACTGGTTTTAGAGAGAGCTTTTGACTCTTTCTATATACATGTGTTGGAATTTGTTGGGAGGAGGAGGTTGTGGGAGGAGGAGGAGGGTCTGTTGTGTACACAGTCAAGATTCCCATATTCACCAACTGGGACCAGAGAGGAGGCTGGACCAGAGATTGATTGACAACTGAAATATGTACATTTCCTTAATATTAAATTTTATAATTGAAACAAAGGGGCTAATGGGGAGCGTTTTTAGCTTTTAATTTTTAGTTGCTGACTATAATTACGAGGATAAGTGCCAGGTAACACGTGTAATGTTACAGGTAAATTAAAAAAAAACGATAAACAGTAACTTTTCTGCTTAAGAACAGAAATAAGTAGTAGCAGCAAAATATCCACAGGGATCATCAGAGATAGCAGCTGAGAAGCCACGCTTTAGGTGGGAATGTTTTAGGTGAAAAAAACAAAGACACAAAACAAAAGCCAGATTGTAGGAGCCTGATCTAGTATGCTACAGTCAACAAGGTGTACTAATAATGTACAGATACAACAGTAATATTCATGCACTATAAACCTTTTTACCAGAAATTCCCAGCTCAGAAGGACAGGTCCCCTCCTCTCCTCCCACAGACGTGCAACCCACTTCCTTGTCCTTCTTAAAATAACTGGCTGAAGCTCAAGTGCCCCACCCAGGCTAATACACTAAGAAATAAGACGCTGAGGCTCTCAAGCAGCAGTTCCCAATCACTTAGTTAGAAAGCTACCTGTCCACCACCACAGTGTATGTGCACAAACCTTCCCTAATAGAACAACTTGGTCTGAAGCCCAAGTGCTTAATTCAAAAGACTTAGAATGATAGCTACACTTTAACCAAGTTACTACCAAGCAGTAATAAAAACAACTGAATACTTTAAATAATGGGCAACTTCCCTGGCTCTATTCTTCAGCACATGTGAATAATGCTGGACATCACCTGCCTTCCTCCTGTATGACTGAACAGTGATGGTCAGCCTTCCTCTAATCATCCATACCAGTAAACAATACTGGATGCCTTTCCTCCCTCATTT
Source organism: Protopterus annectens (assembly GCF_019279795.1). NCBI lineage: Eukaryota > Metazoa > Chordata > Ceratodontiformes > Protopteridae > Protopterus > Protopterus annectens. The sequence goes on from NC_056737.1 coordinate 282,643,216, forward strand.
TGAACTAGTGACATGTAATGGAAATCTTGTCTCTACTCCTCTGCACACGTGAATATTAGTGGACACCTTGCTTTTGTTTTCTGCATCAGCAGATTTTTATGGATACCCCCTTATGTCTGTATCAGTGTTATTGGTTTCTGTGCAAGCAGACAGAAGTAAATGCCAAACTTTTATGCATATTTGCAATTGATTACTGGGATAGTCCAACTGTGATATGCAGCCCTTTTTCTTGGAGTCCTTGGAAGAAAACTTTCACATATGAGAAAACATTATCATGACTAAACCAGAATAAGAATATTAATAAATTGTTGTAAATTATTTTCCATACTTTAATGTGGTAAGCCACTAGGATTAAAACTCCTCTTTTTGGAAAATGCAGAAGCACAGTCTTGCTTGGAGTTGCACAGTTTTTCAAGTGAAGACTGAAGGCATCAAACCTTGGATTACAAGACAGAAGCCATTAACATCACAGAGCCTAAAACCTCTGTAGTAAACTGCCAATTTGAAAGGGAGAAAGCTATATTGTTACCTAATTAAATTGTGTTGCTCTATGTGACTATAAAACTCTCATCAAAGCCTTTGCAGCAGTCTTAAGTAGATAAAAATTAAATGAAATGTATAAACGCCATAGCATGCCCTGCTCTGGTTGAGGGATTTCTCACAGTGCAGTTAGCTGTTACTTAAGTCTGGCTGTATTAGCAATGAACAGAATATCATACCAACAGCTGTAAATCACATTGATGTCACCAGGATGTGTGCAGCTAAATGCTCAAATATATTGTTTAGAAATGACCTCACAGCCCTCAATATGAACATTCTAAAGGTTTCTAGAATATGTATTTCAGAATGACAACAACATGCATATTGTTTTGTACAGTATGGCTGTTTTAATCACAGGTGTGTTTCTTAACCTTGGTAGACATAGCAGCAAACAATGTGATGAGATCACAAATTTAAAAGCATTTGCACTACAAATGTGTTCAACATTTACCATTAGATTGCATGTTAAACTATTCACTTATGGAAATTCACTCTGCTGTTCCAATGTTTTTCTTTAAGTATTCAGTGAAGAAAAAAACATTACAAAATACTAAGCATACTACCATGATACTCAGCTTTTTAAATAATGAGAAAGTATGTGCACAGCAAAACTAAAATTTGTTAAGTCCTGGACAGCCCATGGCCCCAAGAGCATGTTCCATCTAAATGAGTGTTACGGCAATGTAGTTTAAAATATCCTGCCTACGTACATGTTTCTAGAGTTTCTGAACTCATCCATGTACATTTATGCTTTGGGTGAGCATCTCTGTGGTTTTCTGAGATTCCATGCTCAGTGTTAGTATCTCCATGTTTGGATATGTCCATACATATGTAAGGAATGTGGGAGCTTTGGTCAAATTATTGCAGTGACAGCTGGTGACTTCAAATCAAATGGGAGCTGCAGGAGACAGCTGAATGAGTGGGGGCAAGGAGAAGGGTGTGGTCAACTAGAAAGGGGTGGGGCTATACTCAAAACCACAAAAACTGGGACTTTAATTAAATACGCTGTCTTGGGTGCCAAACCGTCATTATGAGAGTCCAATCAAGACAAAATGAAGCATAGAAGAAAAAAATATTTCAATGCATTTGGCTACATGACAGCTTACTTAATAGCTAGATGGAAACAAAAAGGTTGTGAGGCATGAAAAAATAAATTACTTTTAAATATATTACTGGAATGCCTGTCAAAATCAAGTGTAAAAAACAAGCAGCACTCAACTCAAACCACTTCTCCTTGCACTGCAGTTCTAATTATAATTTATATTCAGCTTTATAAAAGTACCAAGTAACATGCTGAAAGTAGCAATCTCTGTGATATCTCCAGTTGTAAAAATGTTTCTTATCCAAAAAAAGACCTGCTGCCTGACAACAACTATCTACTTGTTTCATTGGAAAAACATGATCAAAGTAAAAAATGAATAGCAAACAAGAAACAAGCTCAAGATAAATTGCTTAAAAGATTACTGCACAGGTTATGGACCACACATGATAGATTCACATTCTGTTTAGTTTACAGGTAAAGCCTGCAAAGATTACTGCAAGTCTCCAACAAATGTAGTGAGCTTCTGAAAATACTGTAATCCTGTCCTTTATTACAAATACTGCCATATGCATTTCAATACCTAAGGCTTATACATTATCTAGTTATGTAAATATTCTCTGCATGGCAACAACAAAAAGGCTTTCAATGTTGATAATTCTTTAACAGTATGCTTATTAAAGCTTACTTGCATCTTACAATCTCAGACAAGCTTACCTGATGGTCATTAAAGCATTGCAACTTAAACACAGAGTAACAGGGACTGCAAAAACATGCATTTTCTGAATAATAGGAAGCATAAATCAACAGTATAAAAATATGACAGAAAACATTCTGCAAAATCAAGGACAGATAAAAAGCCACTATAGTACTTGTGTCTACCTTGGATGGGGGGATAATCTGCACACTTACACTGCATTAACTGCTCCTTGCCTTGCTTAGACATATGCAGAGTCACTACATGGAGGAGAGGGGTGCCACAAGTATCTCACAATTTCAAATGTCTCCGACTGATGGTGATGGCCCTGACACACTTGTTATACCTCTCAACCTCAGAGCAAAACATGTGATGCAAAAAATATAAAATCGCCACACAATACAGCTGGGAACCTGTCAAAGAAGGGACACTTTTTAATATTAATACTGTTGAGCAGCTGACAAAATAAGAGAATCTACATGCATTTCTGCAATAAAATTAATCTATAACTCTGATCATTACAATTATTTATTAATTGTAAACCCTCCACATTTTCTTCCAGAATTGTCATTTTGTGGAGGGATTATTAGGAGAGAGGAACATTTTGAGCCAAAATCGGGGACAGCTGAGAGGTTTGGATATACCTAATTCTATAAAGCAATTTATTTGTGTGTACCTCTCAACCTCTTTTTGCATCTTTCGGCTTTTCCCGGTTAGGGGTCGCCACAGTGGAACTCCGGTCCGTGGTTAGGGGTCGACACAGTGGAACTCCGGTCCGCTAATGATTGGCAGAAGATTTTTATGTACTGGCTTGCCGGGCCTAATGCACAACCTTCAATGAAGGAATGCCCATTCACGCATGTTGCTACACAGAAAATTTTCTAACTGAGAATCGAACGGGCAACGTCTAACTGTGAGGCGACAACGCTACCGCAGCACCACCACCACAGTGTACCTCTCAACCTCTTAATGCAGGAAATCTGGACAAGGCCAAATATATTGTGAGAACATACAAACAGTACTAAAATTTGCTCTTGAATAAACTTAGACAGTTGATAGAGTAACAGGGCTTGCTTTAGCATGCATTTTTCTGAAGGGTATGAAGGTTGAAACTCAATGTCTGTCATTATTTGGTGACTTCATTCCTAAATGATTTTCCAGATAACCACAAATTCATGAGGAACAAACCAAAAATAAGCAAAAATCTATTAATTCTGTGAAAATCTAGACAGTTATGAGGTATAGTTCAGCTGGGTCTGTCTTTGAGTTTGCCACCCCTCCCCCCTCAAAAAATCATGGTCGAATGGGGCCTCCCCCCTGCAGCCATTCCAATGTCCCATTACTTGGCTATTTCACCCCATTTACTATAAACACTGTAATGTGCATATTGCTTTACTTCTATGATGATTTGGATTTCATTTAAAAGTTTTATTTTACATTTTACAGCACAAACACTAATAGACATCTGCTAAACAAAGCAATGCAGTCTCTCAATGAAAATAGGCTTAGCATTAAAACTTCTCTGTCCTCTAAACTCACATTAATTGAAACAGCATTGAAACCCTCATTCAAAGAAAATACATCTGGCAAGTGGCAGATAAAGATTAACTCTGGGCTGTTTTCAAATCATAGGCCACTTAGACATGAAACATACATGTGTTTTTGATACACCTTCCTGATTGTATTAAATTATATTGTGTAATACAGTACAGTTGTTAGAGGGCATTCTAAATTTATTGTTTTGAACATTTTTCCAGTAAACAATGAAACAAAATGCATGCACCAATAATGACAAAACTGCCCAATTCAGAACATTTCCATCATAAAAGTCTACTCAAACTTCTACAGTCCACCAGTCATCTAAATAATTCCACATTAAAGAGATCTTCAACTAATGAAGAGGTTGCTGCTAGCAAACAACTTTATATTTCATTGTTTCATCTACAAATAAAGTGCCTGTTGCCCTTGATGAATACATTGCCTATATTAAATAAAAAAAAAATGATAAGCTAGTAATATTGCAATATGGACTGGATGGCAAACTGAAAACAGGTTACAGTTACTAGGTGTCTCGCCAAAGAGGACATTCTCAAAACTGCAGCATCCACCCCCTTTAAAAGTACAACACAGTACAGTATCAGCAATGCAGCTACATACTGTGGGAGTAGAACCTACAGCCTTCTACATCAAAAGCAAGTATACTACCTGTTGTGCTGTTAACAATGCAAGCCAACTCTGCATAAGCAGCACTAAACATCTCTTCCCCTGAAGATCTCAGCTCCTTGTAAAATCCACTCAACACTCAACTGTAGCTCTCAACTTTGCAGCACAAGAAATCTGGAAAAAGTCAAAATTTATTGAAGGGACAAAAGCCCCAAAACCAGGGACACATTTTAAACATTGCTTGTATAATCTTGGAAAGTTGCTAGAATAAAATTATGTGTTACCACCACGCATTTCACTGCCAAGTCTTGAACCCATGATCCTGTGTACTACAGTCAGAGTAACATACCACTATGCCAAATTAGCTGTTTCTGCAAGGACAGGAAGTCTGAAACTTAAATGGCTATCATTTAGTGAATTCAGTTTTCACCATAGCTCTCAACCTCTTAGCACAAAACAGTTGGGCAAAGCAAATAATGGGTGAATACAGCCCCCAAACATATTCAGTGAATTCAGTTCTCACCATAGCTCTCAACCTCTTAGAACAAAACACTTGGATAAAGTGAATAATGGTCAAATACAGCCTCCAAACATATTCAGTGAATTTAGTTCTCACCATAGCTCTCAACCTCTTAGCACAAAACACCTGGACAAAGCAAATAATGGGTGAATACAGTCCCCAAACATATTCATTGAATTCAGTTCTCACCATAGCTCTCAACCTCTTAGCATGAGAAAGCGAATAATAGTGGAATACAGTCCCAAAAATAGGGACAAATTTCAAATATTGATCTACTTATAAACTTAGAAAATTTGTAGAATAAAAGGTTTTGTGTTATCATGTACCTTCTGAAGAATATGAAGTCTGAAATTCAAATGTCTATCATTATTTAGTGAATTCGGATTCCAGAAAACCACAGATTTTATGAGGAACAGAACAGAACAAAAATATGAGGCAAAAATCTGAAAAAAATTCACAAGCGATGGTGGGTAGGGATGTCAGGCTCTTGCCATTTGCATCCAGAGTGCAAGGTTTGAGCCTGTCTGTAGCCATCAGGTATATTTAACTTGGGCATTTCACACACACACACACACACACACACACACACACACACACACACACACACACACACACACACACACACACACACCTCACCCCTCCGTGGATGGAAAATCCATAGAAAGAGCTCCATTTATAAAGAGCATGGACACTACCTGAACTCCATGGATGGAAATAAAGAGAAAGAGCTCCGTTCATAATAGCCCATAAAAAGCTCCATGACACAATCCTTGCCAAAGACTCATCTAAAAGAAAAGTGCTTCATAGTTCTGGACCTGTGAGAGTAGTCAAGGTCTACACAGCGATGTCCTGTGAGAGCAGCTGCTACAGGCTTATAGCTATCCAGCCTGCAGACGTTGCAGTCCGATCCCCTCCCAGTCTATGCAGTTGTAACCACATAGACTTCTGGGATATCTGCAGTCTGATGCCTTGTTTCCCACTCTGGACTGCTGTTTAACCAGTTCAGAGTTTAGGAAAATGCTGAGCACACATGCGCAGAGTTCAGGGACAGTCAAACTGCATTTTAGTGTTTGTTTTCTTTTCCTTTTCAGCTGGGGGGGCTGCAGTCCTGCAGTTCAATAGCACGAGCCACCACTGAATTATTGATTTACTGAGTGTTACATTATATAACTGAAGGCTGAATGAATCAATAGCAGTACTATATATAGCTTGTTAGCACCTTATAACCTTTACAGTATGCTATGAAGCCAGACCCATATATAAGACTAAATGCACTTGATATCAGGCCGCCAGGTAAAAAGTTACACATTTCCACTAACAGTGGCAGCAAATTCATGCCAGCTCTTCCTTTGCCAATGTCTCTATCAATCACCCATCCTCACTACTGCTTCTCCAAATAACCTATATCTGGAATCCTGTCCTACTAATACCCCCTTACCCACCTCATTACCTAACCTATTTACTGTTATTTCAACCTCTTTACTATCAGAACTTTTTCTTCTTATGTTTTTCTTGATTATTTCTGCTTATACCCTTCCTCTTTCTCTATTTTCTGTCCCTGCTGTAGTGACATCTTACCTCATTAATGTCAATATACATATACTGAACTTATATGCATTATCATTGCTCTTGTATCTCCAGCTATTGCATGTTAACATGTCTTTGATTTAAGTAAAATAATATAATTTCAAATGTATATGATAAATGCATTTACTGTTTGTCTCAATATTATCTATAATGTAATTCTTAAAATATTTAATTTTTTTATTGTTTTTTATTGTAAATATGTATTTTATTTGTAGCTTTTCTCCCTGAACCTCTGCCGAAAATGAGACTTGTGCCAGTTGGATTTTCCCGGCTAACAAAAAACAAATAAGTTATTTCCCTCTGTATTTTGTACTGTTTAACTAACAAACAATTTTAATGTGACTGGTCATAATTTTTGGTACAAACGGGAAAATATATTCTGTTTATCTTTCAGTAAAAATAAAAAAATATATAAGTAGTTGTTAGATGAATCTGCATGCATGTGGTGTGTTTATTTGCTTGTGTGTCCATATGCATATCCCTATGTGTATGTATTTGTGTGTGTGTGTGTGTGTGTGTGTGTGTGTGTGTGTGTGTGTGTGTGTGTGTGTGTGTGCGCGCGCACGTGCGCGTGTGTATCTGTGAATATGTGAATGCATGCATAAAGCTATCTATTTATGTCCAGTACATATTGCAGTCAGTCATTTTGTCAACACTAGCCAATACTTACTCTGTAGTAGAAATCTGCTATGATTCAGTTGATTAATCTGCAAATGTAATGTTATGGGCCCCCCTAGTGGTTGGAAGGAGGCACTGTCATGCCTGCACTGGTAGGCAAGCCAAAGGCTTGGTAGAAATATTTAGTGCAATGATTTTATTTTGTCTCGTTCATTTGAATTTATAGATCATTCACTAGCAGTCAGAATTCTTGTAGACAAAATACAGTTTTGTGTAATATTAAACTAAATTCCAAAGAAACCAGTCCTTAAATCTAAAATGTAAATATCTAGTTACTATCCTTTTCAAGGTTATTTTAGTAAATTACCTTGCCACAAGCAACAGTTAGGCTGTTCTTTAATGTAGACTGTAATGATGTACCTGTTTTCCCTTATTGCAAGAACAAATTATATTTTATTTTCAGTAAGTACTTTGTATGTAAACAAACTAAAAATGTAAGGCCTTATGCACTGCAGAATTTTTTTCATTCTGTTTTCCTCCATAGCATATTTCATTTATGACTGAAAAAAACAATTTGTGCTTACATTGCTTGCCCAGTTAATCTGTTACCACTTTAAGATATTGAAAAAAAAGAGTGTGAGCTTTTTTACTTATTCTTTTATTATTTATTTGTTAACCTGTCAAGTGAACAATCCAAGCCATAAAGGGAAGAGAAAATATAAAATATACACAAGCAATTTGAGATAGCTAAAAATGCATTTTTGAGTGGAAACTGGAGTGCTATCGAAATCCCTCAGGGAATGCATGCAAATGCTACACAGACACTGACTAGAGGTCAGAATTCAATCCTAGACACTAAGCCGCGGTGGTGCAGTGGTAGTGTTGTCACCTCACAGCAAGAGGTTTTCCTGTTCGATTCTCAGCTGGAGTGCCTTCTGTGTAGAGTCTGCATGTCCTCCCCATGGTTGAGTGGTGTTTGAAAGACATGCATGAATGGGCATGCCTTCAATGAAGGCTGGGTGTTGGGCTGGCACCTTGGCACTGTAAAAATCTACTACCAATCATTAGCAGACTGGAGTTTTGCTGTGGTGACCCCTAACTGGGAAAAGCCAAAAGAAGAAGAACAACACTAGAGATAATGATGTTAGTCACTGTGACACCATGCTGCCTAAAAGCTTTCCAGAAGTTCTTATGATGTCATACACTGCTGTGTAAACCACTTGAAAAAAATAATATTACATTGCAGATATGCCATTTATTTGTTCATTCATTCACATATTTATTTTTGCATGTATTTGCTGCTTGGGTTAGTCCCTTTGTCTTATGGACTATTTTCAAAAGATACCAGAGATGTTATTAAACAAGGGGAAATCTGGGGAGGGGGTCCTGTCTCTTCTTGCCACTAGGTGAAGCCAGACAGCCATGCTGAGGATGGTAAGCTGTGACTAAGGAATGAGGCACAGCCATTACCTTCTGTTTCTCCTGCTAATGTGTTTCTTCACCTGTAGTTTATCTTTCTCTGGGCTGTTTAAGTGTTTTTATCTTGCTGAAACTTGTGGATGAAGACAAGCTGGGAAATGAAAGTGCACTCTCCTTGGCTGAAGTAGTTGAGTGTTGTGGTTTCTCTCCTGAAGTATCTAAGAAAGGAGAGCACACTGTTGCTGGTGTGGCCAGTTTGCCTACTGTACAACTTGGCCCATCTTCTGAAAGTGGACAGATGGAGTCTTCTAATGGATTGCAGGAAGAGAGAATTGAGTTCAGGCAGTATTGTTTATAACCATTTTGGCAGTTTTGGCAGCTCAGGATAGGTTCCTGACCCAGAAACTCCCCATACTCTGGAATAGACTGCCCATACTTGTCAAGCAGAGCGCCTCCTTGGCCCTCTTCAAGAGGAACTTTGATGATTGGATGGGAGATAGGAAATTCACCCCGGGGATCACGTCAGTCTCTCTGGTAGATAGGGGTCCAGGAAAGTAAATATTGTGGGAAGAAATATCCAGGGAATTGTTTGGCTAGGCTTGTATAGGCCCTAGGACTGATAGCCTAGTACCAACCTATGAACCTATGAACTGTAGGAAAAAAATTTAGACTATGGATAAAACATGAGTTTTTTTAGGCAAACAATCCGTTTGGGACAAACTAGTTTTGCTTTTAGGTTTTCAAGCTGCTGATATTTGTTCCTTGATATGCCTAAGAACATAAACGTTTTGCAATATTGCTTTTGAAGATGTTCATGTTTTGGACAATTGTATGCATAAGGTTGAGAAATAGTCTCTACTTTATCCTTGGAATTAATTTTTTTTTCTAGTGGTGGAAGACAGTGTAAAAAGAAGCTGTTTGTTCTGATATTATGACATTTCTGAACAGGACTTATGAGACTCTTTTTTATCTCTGTGAAAGGGCCGATACTGCTGAAAAGTAGATAACAGAAATGTATGCATTGGATCTTAGGAGCATACCTCTCAACTGTCCAGAATTTCACAGAATATCTATATTTTTGACTCATACTTTTGAGCTGTTCCTCACAAAAAGGGACAGTGGAAAATACATTGGACAGCCCAAAACATATTTTTTAATGCTGAGCATTTAATTACTATCTGTCCGTAAAAAAATGTGATCTCAGTGTGGTGAACAAGGACATTCACTGAACATTATTTATTATTATGTACTGTTTATAGTGAAAAAGGCCATTAGTTATTTTTGGATGGTCCTAATCCTGTTGGTAACAATAGCTCTACTGCTGATATTCCTTTGACTTCTAACATGGATGCTTTTCCTTCTCTGCCAGCTATTGCATTGCATGAACGAGGAATGCCACGTACACATTTATGGGTATTCAGTAACTTATAATGCTCTTGTTTTTCTGAAGTCAAAGGTGATTCTTATACTGTTACATGGCATAAAGGGGGAAGGTTACACATATGCTGATACCTGTTCAGTAACAGATAATGTCCTTGTTCTTCCAGACAGTAAATGTGATTTAGAGTAATTACACTGTAGGGCAAATATCCTTTTCACATTTTATCTGATAAAACATATGTATCCCTGGCATAAGACTAGGATTATTTAATGGAAAGGGACAGGAAAGAGGGGGTATAACCATAGGTAAACATAAAGGCTATACTGGAGACTGTGATAAGATTTAAAAAAAGGATGAACATTTGGGAAAAATGATGAAAAAAAAAGGATATTTTTATGTATTACTGTTAATAAAATTACAAATGAGATAACTAAGTTGAAGGTGCTGCAGTGGTGTAAAGATCTTACTCAAGGTCTTATACTTTTACTGGATGTTAGACTTATTAAAGAGCAATATAGAGCTTGGGTTGAATATATCTGGTGTAAGCCACTTGCTGGATTAATCTGGTTTGGATGTTTGAACTTGGGTTGAATATATCTGGCATAGGCCACTTGATGGATTAATCTGGTTTGGCTGTTTGAACTTGGGTTGAATATATCTGGCGTAGGCCACTAGATGGATTAATTTGGTTTGGTTATTTGAACTTGAGTTGAATATATCTGGTGTAGGCCACTTGATGGATTAATTTAGTTTGGCTGTTTGGACTTGGGTTGAATATATCTGGCGTAGGCCACTTGATGGATTAATTTGGTTTGGCTGTTTGAATATATCTGGCATACGCAGGAGCAGCCTTAGTTCAACTGGTGCCCTAGGCAAAAGGTCTCCTTGGCACCCCCATCCTGGTCTACCTACACCATATAAATACTGGAAAAGTGCCCCTGCTAGAACAGCACCCTAGGCAGCTGCCTAGTTGGCCTATGCCTAAGGCTGGCTATGGGCGTATGTCACTTGATGGATTAATTTGGTTTGGCTGTTTGAACTTGGGTTGACTATATCTGGTGTAGGCCACTTGATGGATTAATTTGCTTTGGCTGGTTTGAACTTAGGTTGAATATAGCTGGTGTAGGCCACTTGATGGATTAATTTGGTTTGGTTGTTTAAACCTGGGTTGAATATATCTGGCATAGGCCACTTGATGGATTAATTTGGTTTGGCTGTTTGAACTTGGGTTGAATATATCTGGTGTAAGCCACTTGATGGATTAATTTGGTTTGGCTGTTTGAACTTGGGTTGAATATATCTGGTGTAGGCCACTTGATGGATTAATTTGGTTTGGCTGTTTGAACTTGGGTTGAATACATCTGGCGTATGACACTTGATGGATTAATTTGGTTTGGCTGTTTGAACTTGGGTTGAATATATCTGGCATATGCCACTTGATTGATTAATTTGGTTTGGCTGTTTGAACTTGGGTTGAACATATCTGGAGTAGGCCACTTGATGGACTAATTTGGTTTGGTTGTTTGAACTTGGGTTGAATATATCTGGTGTAAGGCCACTTGATGGATTAATTTGGTTTGGCTGTATGAACTTGGGTTGAATATATCTGGTGTAGGACACTTGATGGATTAACTTGGTTTGGCTGTTTGAACTTGGGTTGAATATATCTGGTGTAGGCCACTTGATGGATTAATGTGGTTTGGCTGTTTGAACTTGGGTTGAATATACTGGTGTAAGCCACTTGATGGATTAATGTGGTTTGGCTGTTTGAACTTGGGTTGAATATATCTGGGGTATGTCACTTGATGGATTAATTTGGTTTGGCTGTTTGAACTTGGGTTTAATATATCTGGTGTAGGCCACTTGATGGATTAATTTGGTTTGGCTGTTTGAACTTGGGTTGAATATATCTGGTGTAAGACACTTGATGGATTAACTTGGTTTGGCTGTTTGAACTTGGGTTGAATATATCTGGTGTAGGTCACTTGATGGATTAATTTGGTTTGGCTGTTTGAACTTGGGTTGAATATATCTGGTATAAGCCACTTGATGGATTAATTTGGTTTGTCTGTTTGAACTTGGGTTGAATATATCTGGTGTGGGGCATTTGATGGATTCATTTGGTTTGGCTGTTTAAACTTGGGTTGAATATATCTGGTGTAGGCCACTTAATGGATTAATCTGGTTTGGCTGTTTGACCTTGGGTTGAATATATCTGGCATAGGCCACTTGATGGATTAATTTGGTTTGGCAGTTTGAACTTGGGTTGAATATATCTGGTGTAGGCCACTTGATGGATTAATTTGGTTTGGCTGTTTGAACTTGGGTTGAATATATCTGGTGTAGGCCACTTGATGGATTAATTTGGTTTGGCTGTTTGAACTTGGGTTAAATATATCTGGTGTAGGCCACTTGCTGGATTAATTTGGTTTGGCTGTTTGAACTTGGGTTAAATATATCTGGTGTAGGCCACTTGCTGGATTAATTTGGTTTGGCTGTTTGAACTTGGGTTGAATATATTTGGTGTAGGCCACCTGATGGATTAATTTGGTTTAGCTGTTTGTAGCAGGCACTGTAGCACTAATATATAATTTTTATATCCAGATACTGGAGGTTACTATTGCTATGCCTGGTCAGCTTATTAGTATTGGGTGTTTGAATTCATAGTCAGGTGTCTCGCTTAGTTAAGTAAAATATGGAAACACATATTTGCTTTTGGAGGTAATGGAAACTTTTGCTATTGTAAATGCGTGTGGTTCTCATAGGGGGATCTTAACTGTGACTTACAATTTATGAAAGAGAAAAGTGTTTTGGGGTTTGAAGAAATGCATGGAAATTTGTAGCCATTCATTTTTGCTTTTGGGTTCTGAGCAGCCAAATACATCTGTACTCGGGTGCCTTAAGACAGAAAATGATTATATCTTATTTTCTGCTTTTAATTGGATTAAATACATAGGGGAATGTATGCCAGTGTTTTTTTAACTTGTAATTTGGGTCAAGTTAGGTAATAGAACCTCTGTTTTAGGATGGGTAATGGTGTACAAAGTATATGTGTAGATTTGGGTATTGTCTACCATGACAGGTAGCAACTTTATTACAATAATATTGTAATAAGACCATTTTGTACTAATTTGACTTCATGGAAAGTTTAAAAGTTTAATTATATCAAACTTCAGAGGGCGATGGAAAAGGAATAGAATATGAGTGGAAGATTTTTTTTTTTGTTTGTCTGTGTGCTTCATAATTATTGCATTGCTTGGAAGCTAATGCTGGTATTTGTTTACTTCTGGAATGTAACATACGAGAAGTGTAAGTTAAAAATTATGAATTTGCTTTTTTAGCAAAGGTACTTTGTGGCTGGCAATAAGTGATACAAACATGGAGGTGTAGAGTGGCTTGATTAGCTGGACAATTTATGACAGTAGTTTTGCCTAGGCAAGATGCAAAACTGAAAGAGCCGGAAGCATCTTGACTGGTATAGATGATTTACTGGACAGATATACTATTAAACAGAAGATTTGATGTGTCTAATGGAGGGGCTCTAGCCTTTACTTAAGCAGCTGGAATGTTGTGTTTCTTTGGAAGAATCAGAGGTAGGGAAAGTAGTGTTCTGGGATATAATAGTTTTAGCTACAAATTCTACAGAATCGTGTCTAATGAAGAGAAACAAAATCTGGCTGTGCTGAGTTCATGGTTTGAAGCTGGTTTGCAAATTGTTGAGCAGTGCATTGCTCTGTTAAACCCTTTTTCTTTTGGAAAAATGAGATAAGCGTAATATACGAAATTGGCATCCTATCTTCAGTTTTACCTGAATTTTTTTTTTCTGTAGGAGTATATGAAGTGAGAGGCAAGAATGTCCAACACATATTGTTGACAAATAAAGAGCTTTTTGCTAGTATTACTTGTGGTGACATTGTTGGCAATGTAATTGAATGTGATATTTCTAAAGCGTTTGCTAATGTTTTCCATAGCCAGATGTGGTCTTGCGTGTGACTTAAGGGCAAAGGTGGTTTTATTGTCGAAGGGATTAGAGTTTCTGGTTAATTGATATGTTCTATGGGATATCAGGATGGAAAAGGAGTTTGCTAGTGCTGTCCAGTGAGCAGGATTCTTTTTGCTTTAGTTACCTAGTGCTGTTGCTAATATGCTTGAGTGCAGGTTGTCAGGGGTAGGTGTTATGATAGATGTGAGGAGGTGACAGTTGTATTCAGCTATGCAGATAGTTTTGTCTTGCTGGCTAACAGTAACACTGGGTGAACGAATTGGTGAAAGTTCTACTTTTAGGTGGCTTTGGCACTGATTATTTAAATATGTTAAAGATATGGTGAAATGGGTCCACTGGGCGGAGACTTCCTTTTCCATTAAAGACATAGTAGATAGTTTTACAACAACGAGAAGCCTTATTAAAGGCTGTTAGGAATATTATGAGTCTGGAAATCTTTTAGGTTGTCTTTTATGAAAAAGGTTTATTTATTGTATCCTGTTGCTTTGGGTAAACAGGCTTTTTTGGGTGGTGGTATATGTTCCTTAGTAAAACCATTTTAGAAATATGTTTGTTGCTCAGGGTGATTGGTAAATACCATTCTATCAGTCTGCAGGCTGTTACATGCCTATCCAATAACCAGAGGTCAGAATCAAAACCTGTACCTTGTATATGGCAGACAAAGCCTTAAAACATTATGCCAATCCCACATGGTTTCTATATTAAACCCTGTAAAGAGGTAGATTATTTATAATAACAAACAAAACTGGGGTTTGGTGTTGCTTAACTATTTCTTGACATGTTATAGGGAAGGTTTTGGATGTTAAATATGGTAATCTAGGGGCAATGCTGGTGGGAAGAAGGGAAAATACCCGGCAGCAGTCCAGATTACCAGTATTAGGATGTTCTGTTACAAGACCCATCCTAAGGGATTGCTCCAGCCTGTAGGTCAATCACCCAAAACATGTTGACTCTAGACAGCATAGAAAGGAAGTACATACTAAAGTTGCTTTTCCCCTACCGATGGTGCATCCTTTTCTGACAGGTGAAAACTATTATTAACCACCCTAATTAACGGTGGTTTTCAGTGTACCTGGGAATATTTGAGTATTTAAGCTTGGTGCTTATGTTAGGCACTGTTTTTTGCTTCTGAAGAAGTTGGTTTACTATTTACTGACGAAAAGTGTACTGTTACTGATCGCGCTTAAAGCAAATTAAATTTGAATTTCTTTGAATTCTAACGAAGAAGGAGCCTGGAGCCTTATTTACATTTGTTAGTTGGTTTCTCTGGACATTTCTGACAGATATAAGCCATTTCCTCTTTTACATCCTGCATAAGGCATATAAATACATTGATATTATCCAAGCAGTTATGATTGGTTTAAACCAATTTATTTATATGGGTATTAACCAATCAGTTATGATTTTTCTTGTTCTAGCTTAATTTTTGTAGCATTTTTTTTCCAGTGTATGGGGTCTTTTCTACCCCACCTACAGCACATATACCTTGTAGCATTCAGCTGATTACACTCATGCCCTCTGTACACACTACGTGTATGACTACTGGGAATATTGTTTTCTTAGATATAGATATAGTAATGTTATATCTGTTTGTAAACATGATTTAATTGTGGTGCTTTTCTCCCTAGGCCTTTGTTGAAAAGGGGTTATTAACCAGTCAGACTTTCCAGGTAAACAAATATCAAATAAAATAAATAAAACAAAGGGCATCAGTAATATCAAACAATTGTGCCATTAATATCAGGAAGTATGCACATTTTAGTCAAAGACTAACTTTTATTCTGTACAAAACAGCACCTCTATAAGAATGATGTTATCTGTTTAGTGCCAGTGTATTCATGATGACTGAACAATTGATGCAATGCATAATGGGATATATTCATTCTTAAAATCTTAAAATGGCTATATAGTAGTTTTAAAGTGACACTTGCTGTAATACATATGGGCAGTATATGCAGACTTAAGCAGTTCAGCTTTACTTATCACATGTATCCATGGGAACAGTTTCAAGATGAGGTGAAGATAGATATATGCAGAAGTCAGACATTTTTTGAGGGAAGTGGACATGGAGGGATTTTCTTTGGAGAGTACTGTTACATAAGCTATGTTTTAAGAGGCCTGTGCTTTATAAACAATAGAGCAAATGTTGTGTTGTGTCTGAAGTACAGATGAAACCACTGGTGTGTGTTTTTGACTTGTAGAAGGGCCAAGTTGTTCCAGAAGAAATGTGCATTACTTTGAAAGACAGCAGGTGTTTCAGTTCAATCCATGGATATTATCTTATAAGGGGCGTACACAACTATTAAAAGTGAGGGCGTTAAGTTCGTAGACAGGATTATATTCACATGTGTCTATCAGTTATAGAAAGCTGTCTGTATTGATCTGTTATATAATCAGAAATGGGACTGTCCTATACCCCAGCAAATGTTAGATGCTGCTTAAGGAAATGTCATTGCTGGAAGGGTAGAGCTATGGTATATGTTGTGTATAGTACCAGAGGAAGTTCAAACCTACTGAGTCTTGTTTCCATTTCGCATTGTCAGCTCCCTTCTTAGACTGCACCTTCACTATCAAGGGGGGCTAGGCCAGTTAAGTCCAGGATAAACTGATGAATGCGTACCTAATTATGTTGATCCTCTGAAGGCAGATAGTGGATCGCACTGCTTTACCTGCAGGAGGAATTTATTCCAGAGGTGAGATAGATGCCAAGTAATGAATCTTTCTCTTCAACTTGTTTTCCAACCAAAGAATGAATACTCCAGGAGAGGCACTTTATTAACATTTAGTGCTTTTGTCCAGTCAGTGTCAGGAGTTCTTCAGAATACATGATAAAAACACGTGTTTTGACATGGTTGTTGCATTCACTAACTCAAACTGTGGCCCAGTCTTCTTCTTAGATGACTCTACAAAAGGTTATATCTGATAACAAGATGGAAGAAAGGTATTTACATGTGGATTCAGATAGTATTCAGCCTGGACAAAATGTTTATTTAATACCTAACACCAGTGCTGGCAATGTGGATTCAAACTCACAGCCAGCTGCTAATGATGATTATATTGCACACACAGATTTGTCAACTCCACTCACAGTGCTTCATGCCTGGTTCCAGGATGGGATTATTTTTTAAATGTACACCTGTGCTAGCATGTGAGTCTTACCATGCAACTTGTTGGCTTTTAAAAAAAATCAATAAGTTTAAATAGCTGCCACTGGAAAATTGCTATCTTTATGAATGCAGTAAGTGCAAGAGAGTCCTTACAGGGCTAATATCATTTAAGTATCTAAATGGCTTTATTAAGTGATATGAATTACACTGTGAATGTCTTGCTTTGGCTGCTAAGCATGAGTCTGAACTTAAATATCAGGAACTGATTTCGCAATTTAGACAACAGGCTATCCTATCCTCTGGTCTTAACGAATACATTCCCATCAACAGTATATTAAAATTATGAGCTGCCTAACTGTGTACTCTTGAGTTTAAAAACATTTTAATGATGTTTAGTAATCCTTATTTTTTCTACATTTTAAAGTGCTGGTTTTATGTCTTTAATGTTTATATGTCCAGTAGTGTTTTACAAGGTCAGCTGATTGGAATATGGTCACATGATTTGTAGTTGTGGAGTTATACAGTATGTGTTTTTTAACATATGTGTTCTGAAGAAGTCCTGACATTAACTAAACAAATGCATTAAATGCTAATAAAGGGCCTCTTCCAGAGTACTTGTTGCGTTCTTTGTTTGGAAGTTATTCGTTTATGCTGCTCATTTAATGTCATTACTGGGTATCTACCTTAGTTTATTGATCTTCTGAAGCAAATTTAGATCCCTTATTCTGGTATTTGTGGGGAATGTTTGCTTTATGTAGGTATAAGAAATCTTGCTCTGATACTGATACGATTGCTTCATTGGAATGTTTATTAACTGAACTTTGCCTAAAAAAGGCACTATGGGAACGGCATCATTCATGGATAAGGGAGGATTTCTCTCAACATCAGTGTCTTGTCTGTACTTGTCACATGCATGGAGAGCTCATATATGTCTCTTTGCATCTGCCTAGGGCTTTTTTCACTTGTAGTCTTTCACTCCCACATGCACACTTGCATGTTTTAATTATATTTGTCTGGTGCAAGTGTGCTAAGGGCCAAAAGGCATCTAACATCCAGGCATCTGAAAGCTCACGATCACCCTGCCTTAGTCAGCCTAATGAGTGGGGATCTGTGTTTCTAACTATGAAGTCACCAATCTGTGAAGCATTCTTGTTTGTGATATGGTCGGTTATGCTGGAATTGAAGAACTTTGTCTAAAGGCGACTCTTTGTTAAAAATAAGATGGTATGAGATATACAGCTTGATTTTTGATTTTTGCAGAGAGTTAATCTGTACAAATCTAGGATGCTTAGGTAAGGATTTCTTTATAGCGTCGGCATATGATATTACATTGCGTCAGGATTGGGGGCATAGAGTGTGGTTTATTGGTTCAATGCTTACAGATTTTTTTTTTTTTGTGAGATTGGGGCCTTCATATCTGTTAAATATTTGCGCTTCTCACAGACAAAACTATTTATCTTTAGCCAGAGTTTATTATCTGTCAGCATAAAGTAGTTACTGCACTGCTTTAGGAAACCTGACGCTATGAGGCTGGCAACAGAAAGGAGGTTAATAGGCTGACCTACCATTTTGTCTTGTGTGAAGAAAAACGGGATTGGATTTACAGAGAGTTGTACAGATTAAATAAAATAGATTTAAGATCTAGTACGTTAGCTGTCAGTTAAGGGGTGGGTAGTGTAGTATAGCCACATATGACTGTCTAGATAAATTGGTACTTGGGTTTACATGTGACTGTAATAAGCACACCTTGGGAACCTTGTGTAACAGTAGTTTTGAGTTTATTTGTAGGGACTGTGAGCTAAATTACTCAATGCAGTGATACCAGGGGCAGTTATGAGCTACTTTTAGGGTAGTATGTGCTCGGCTCTGACTGTTATACAGCTGTATGTAGCTTGCTGCACCTGAACATATCAACAGCCTATTTACTGATAGGATTTGGGTGAGTTGCTTATATTAGGAAAGGAAAACAAGGAAAAAATCTGTGATTCATTGTTTTTTCCTTAAAGCCAAGACTTTATTATTTACAGACTGAGTGTTTTCATTAATCACATGTAGACTTCTTCAGACTCTGAGTAACGAATAAAACCCAACTCATTAACTAGTAAAAAAATCCATGATGTCATGAAAAGTAAATCCAGTCATGCCTCACTTTTTTAAATTAATATGCTTAGACTTGAGCCTCTGTTTGTTTATTTATTTAGTTTATTTATTGACATTTGATAAACGGGAAAGTCTGACTAGGTAGGTTACCATTTTCAGCAGAGAACAGGGGAGAAAAGTGCCAAAAGTTTTACAAAAACAATTTAAGAACAATAATTTTGCAATCTTCAAAAATAATACAAAAAAAATCTACAGTTTAAATAAATAATGTGAAAACATTGCTTAAATATAGATGTGACTTATATGACAATGATTTAATACTTACAGAAATTTTAGCCAGTTCTTAAAGAAATTAAAGGTAAATTAGTACAAAATAAACAGGAATTGCAATACAAAGTGAGATAAAAAAGGTTATACATATTTAGAAAGCTAGTCAAGGGAATGAAAGTGATTGAAGTATGGAAGTGAGTGAAGAAGGGAGAGTAAGTGGGTTTAAAGTATGAATAGGTACTTGTTCATATTTAGGGATATACTTTAGGAGTTTAATAAGAACACAGCCAGATTTTAGCTAGGAAGTATTTCAGAATGGTTTTAAAGGACTGGAGAGAGGGTATTGACCTGATGGATACAGATAAAGAGTTCCAGGCCTTCTTAACATGTTATGACTACAAACCATGCCCAGCAGATTTGATAGGTTTGTGGACAGATGGGATTTTTCACTGGATTGTAATGATCGATTGGGAACATAGCTGTGCAGAATGGTATTTATTGCTGGGTGCCTGATAATTTTATAGGTGGCAAGAAGTTGTGTATATGTTAGTTAATGGGGTAGTTCTAACCAATTTAGGCTTTTTAATGCTATACATTGCTGGGTTCTTAAAGGGGAATTTTATGCAAATGTAGCCATTTTATTATAGCATTGGCCAGGTTTTGCTGTTTGTGATGCTTGGAGGTTAGTAAGGATGGTAGCACCATAAATTAGTGAGATGAGGATGTAAGTAGTGGCAAGTGTATTTTAAGTTATGCTGGTGAGAAAGTTTTTGGCACTATAAAGCATTCCTAGTTTTCGTTGATTTTCTTTTTTATACAATTTTGTATATGCAGATCACATTTAAGAGAATCATCCACTGTAATCCATAACAATTAGCTATGGGTCTTCAATGGTTGTATTATTAAGACAGAGGGTTTTAAATTTTGTTTTTTCATGAGAGAGGTACTTGGGGGGAGAAGTAGCAATTTTTTGGGGGGTTGAGCATGTGAGCATGTGTTGTGAGTTACAAAGCCATGTTTCTGTGTCTGTTAAACCAATCTGAGTAATTGTTTCGGAGATTGCCAGGTTATCAGAAATGCATATAGGTGTCAAGTCATCTGTGTGTTGTATTAGGGAGGCCTGTTGTGTGGATGTGTGGAGGGTGCTGGTGTGAATGTTAAAAAAGAGGGGATGAAGGACAGAGCCTTGTGGCACATTGGTGGTGACTGGGAGATGCAGACAGAGGGAGTGGAGTGCCATTTTTACTGACTGATACATATTGTACAAGTAGCATTTCGGTCATAGAAGGGTGAGCTGAGATAGATCTAGTAAGGACATTTGAAGTAGAACTTTGCTGTGACAAACTGTGCCAAAGGCTTTAGATAAGTCTAGACATAAGGAGGATCCTAGTTTGCCATTATCTCTAGCTTTATTGACAGTATATATAAAGGTTAGAAGCACAGTGTTAGTACTATGGTGCAGATGGAAGCCATGTTGTGTGATGGGTAAGAGCTCCTCCTGCAGGAGATTGTTTAGAAATTGTTTTTTGAATACATCTTTCAAGTATTCTGGGGAGAGGATAAGATTGCTATATGTCTAAAGTTAGTGATGTCTGTTGAATTTTCTCCTCTGTGTAGGGGGATAATGTGGGATTTTGTCTAGAGAGAGGGAGCATGAGATTCAAGGACTGAGCTTGAGAAAGGACTGGCAATGCTATTTGGCTTGTATTTTAAGATGCTCACTTGGAATGTCATCAGCTGAAATGGATTGTGGATTGAGTTTGTTTAAGAGTATTTTTAATAGGATGTAGGCATGTATTTGAAGGTGAAAGTGGATGTGGTGGTATTTGGCTGTTGGGCAGGGTTGAGATTAGATCTTGGGGAATCTTTGGTTAGGGATCCTATACTATCTACAAAATTAAAGTTGAATTATATTGCACTTTTGAATGGTGAGTTATTGGGAGAGGGTTTAGGGTTGAAATTTTTTGGGGTTGCGAGTTTTCTTAAATGGCTGACTAGAATTTTTTAGGGTTGTGTTCACTATTGTTATGAATGTTGTTATATATTTTTGTCTTCATTTATTTCCTTTTTAGACAGTTGCAGAGCATTCTGAAGTTTTTGAAATAGTATGGTGTTGTATATTTTTGCAATTCTTTCCACATTTTTTCTCTATCCTGCATTAGCCTTCTACTGTTTTTGGGTAGCTAAATTGAATTATTTGTTTTTAGTAATTTCTTTCTAGAGGGTGCACAGCTATTTAGAATATTTTGGGACAGCTGTGTTGAATTTATTTATGGCACCATCTAAGGGGAAGATTTTAGAATGTTACAGTTAATAGATGAGAGGGTGGTAATGAATATTATTGGATTAAACCTTGTCAGGTTGTGTGCTGTTTTATAAACAAACTATTTAAGTGGATGCTTGAGATGTCTGGTTGTAAAGATTGGGAGATGGCCGCTGAGAAAGTCTGACATTGTATCTGTGGCGGTGAATTTGTTAGGGTTTGATAATAGGATCCAGTCTAATAAGGCATTCAATGTTTGCTATAATGTGTGGGGCTATTAATTAGTTGTGTGGAACTGTATAACTTCATGCTAGATTCAGGGGTGTTCGAGGTTATGTCCAAGCAACTGATATCAAAATCATCTAGTAGTAGCTTCTTCTTGTGGATTGTTATGGATATCCAGTGTGGGATATCTTCAATTGTAGCTGCATTGTCACCAGGAGGGATGTAAAGAACAATAATACATATTTGCTTATTTTCAGGAAAGTAATAAGAAGCTGTACAGAACTGAATTTTGGTATTGGTTTGTTGTAGGGGAATTGTGGTAGTTGGGAAATATTAAGGCAATACCACCATCTATTCTTTTTATACAATTATTGCAGATTATACAACCACCCTCCATTAATATTCAAAAAACGTGCACGCTGATTGGTCAGTGTGCACGTTGTAAATCAGAGTTATAGTAATGGAAAAAGGTCCGGTCACCCAGACTTTTTCCATTACTATAGCTCTTTTTTTTTTTTACAGCAACGGAGAACGCAAGATCTCCGTTGCTTCACGCTGTCTCGCTATGTTAAACTCGTTTAACATAACGAGACAGTTTGTAAAAAGCAACGGAGATCTTGCTTTCTCCATTGCTTCACACTGTCTTGCTATGTTAAACTCGTTTAACATAGCAAGACAGCATTAAAAAAAGCAACGGAGATTCTCTGTTGCTTTTTTTAATGCTGTCTCGCTATGTTAAACTCGATCTTGCTTTCTCCGTTGCTTTATACAAACTGTTTCGCTATGTTAAATGGGTTTAACATAGCGAGACAGCATTAAAAAAAGCAACAGCTCCTTTGCTTTTTTTAAAGCTGTCTCGCTATGTTAAAACCATTTAACATAGCAAAACAGTTTCTTTTTACAAACTGTTTCGCTATGTTAAATGGGTTTGACATAGCGAGACAGCTTAAAAAAAAGATGCCTGAAACAGCGCATCTATGAGCATGTGTACAACATCATGAAGCTGAATTTGAATAATGCCTTGGCTAGGCACGTAAATCAGTTTCCGTCACATGCATTTCTATTTTTTTGTCATTGATCAAGTGTTGGATGAGTATAATAGAGGTGGTCCTATAGCCCTGAAATTAGATGAAAGGGAACTGATTTGGCAATTGCAGTTTAATGCACATTCCCTTCATGGGCTGAATGATAATTTATCTATAAAATGTATGTTAAAATTGAAATTCTGTTTTAGATGATTATTAATTCAATTTATGGATGTATTTTAGCTTGCTGTATACACTTTGATGTTTATGTACTGATTTTTATATAGCATGAACAATTTCGTGTGTATGTTCCTTTAAGGACAATTTGAGTATGTAATTAATTGTTTAATTGGTCTTTTGGAGGGATATTTAAATGACTTGTGGTTTTTAACTGTTGTCTGATGAAGTTAGCTTATGAAGTAAATGAAAGCGCTATCTATAATTCCTGCTGGCTTGGTGTGTTTCTTTGGTTTTAGTCTATTGTTCTAAAGAAAGGAGAAAGTCCTGCTCATTAAGTGGTCATTAGAGTGCAAGGACTACTCCTTTGGGTGAAATGTCACAGCCACTTTCCAGTACAGGGCAGGCATGTCTTTGCCTAGTTAGAGTTAACATATAGCAAGGCTATTCATGTTAAACTTGCTGACATTGCACAAATACAAAATACTTAAAAAGTTAAAACTTTTTGGAGGTAAGCTTTTGTGACAGGGCTCCTGCAGTATCAATGTCAAGGGAGGATAAAGTGACTACAGGCTCTGAAAGGAAAGAAAAGAGAAAAACTCTACTCAACTGTAATATTATATTGAGGCAATACAGTTAATACCTAATACTGAGGCAATAAAGTTAATACCTATTCTTGGAGATGGAGAAAGTATCACAGTGAGTCAGAGCAGGAGAATATGGAGTACTGTAAGAGTATAAATAATGGTAAGAAAGTTTATGAATGTAAAGTCCAAAGAGGCTTAGCAGGAGTTATACTGGTGGAGGACCACAGTAATATGGTGTTTAGAGCTATACAGAGCAAATTATCATAACATAGCACTACACTGATAAGCACAACATACAATCATCTCTTATTAAACATTCATTGTATTAACCAGTCTGTCAGTATGTCAAGAAAATGTTATATAAAGCAAAACACCAACAACAGACATTGTATACATATTTCTTACAGGGCATAGACTCTTCATACATAAAGCTATTTGACTTGAATGAAATTGATATGAATACAACATGCTACCAAGGTCTTTTCATTGTCCTACACATTCTTAGAACAAATAGAAAGGTAATAACACATAACACATACCTGCACTGCACTGTGAAGAAAGATGATGAATGAGTGGAAGTGGAAGTGGAGACCAAAGAGAGGAGAGATTTAACAATACATTCTACTACAGTGACCCTCCCACCCTCAGGTCAATTATTACAGACAGCAATCAGTTTATAGCCAGTACAAGGTAATTAACAATGAAACACAAGGTAGAAAGTGCAGTTCTGTAAAATCTTACCATAACGGTAGATGTCCTTGCCTTCACTGCTGCACTATTCTTAACATATGTAATTTCCTGCCATGGAAGCCTGATGTCTGGCCAGTCTAATTCCATTCTTGAAGCAGCTACCTGGACTTCTGTGCATACCTTTACCAAGTACTACAAGTTGGATGGTATCTCTAGAAATAGGGGTGTTTTTTAGAGCTAGGGCTTGTTTTGCTAGTGCCATTCTTCATGGCTATTTAAGGACTCTTCTTTTCCTTCCCCTCCCTAGTTTCCTCTTGAGCTTTGCACTCTCCCATATGTTAAGAATACTGCAGCAGTGAATAGAAGGATATAGTACAGTTGTGTAAAATCTTACCATAACAGTAGATGTCCTTGCCTTCACTGCTGCACTATTCACTTCCTCCCTTCTTTCTCCTAGTCCTTTACCTTCCTGGATGTACAGATTACCTCTTGGGTTCAATGCATATGTTTTTATGTTGGGAAAACCAACCACACTCTTAGAGAGCGTGTTTCAGAGCACATTAGATATATTAGAAACAGAGATGTAATTACTGCACTATACAGACATGTAGCAGCTTTTAGTGAACATAGCATTGCAAATATTTAATGTTGACCCAAGAGCTGGTGACATTGTGAATAAGGTGGAGGTAGCTGAACTAAGATGGATTACTACTTTGCAAGCACATACGGCCCCTGTGCTGAATGTGACTGTACCTTTAAAACCTCAACTGAGAGCATATAGATTACAACATTAATTTAGTAATTGTTCATTTAATTGTTTGATGTTTTTATTCTAGTTTTAGCTAGTTGTAGTGTATAAAAATAAGCATTATACTCTTTGTCTTTGTCTGAAGAAGTTCATTTTATGAGCATGAAAGAGCTTACACCTAATAAACAGTTTTATTTAGAGGCTGTGTTTGGTTGGTGTATATATATATTTTATACCTCTTGGGTTCCTTGGACTGTTGTTCCCACTGGGGCAATTAGTTCTGACTATAGTAGTCCTGAACGTCACCTTTATGCCCTATGCTACACAAGGAGAGTTTGGGTGACATCTGGTGTACCTTTAAAGCAACAGGAGTCTTTGGTAGACTGGCCAGATGTCGGGCTTCCATGACAGGGAATCCCGTATATTATGAATACTGCAGCAGTGAATATAGGGACATCAGTTTTTTTTTTTTTCATTTACTGAAAACAGAAATCAGGAATTTAGGGAGAATAAATAACTGGCATATACAATGTAATCTATTGGTCAAGAGAAAGGACAATGTGCAGCCCAGTAAGTGGTTCTTAGAGTGGAAGGGCTACTCCTTTGGGGAATATCACAACCACGTTTTGGCACAGGGCAGGCATGTATTTGACTAGTTAAAGTTAATATAAAGCACATGTCAAACTTGCTTACATTGCACAATGACAAAATTCTCAGTGAAGACTTTCAGGAGCTGGGCCTTTTGGCAGAGCTCCTGCAGTATCAGGGTCAGGATTAGGGTTGGATGTGGTGACCACTGTTGTAGAATGCCAAAATTCTCATTGAAAACTTTGGGGATTCAGGCCGTCTGGCAGAGCTCCTACAGTATCAGGGCTACGGCTGGATGTAGTGACTACAGGCTATTGCATAATAACACAATTATCAGTGAAAACATTTAAGAGTCACTCCTTGTTGCAAAGCTCCTGCAGTATTAGGGTCAGGGATGGTTGTAGTGACCACAGACTCTGGACTGTGAAGGAAGATGGTGACTAAGTAGAAGTGAAGACTGCTGAATTTATTTGAAACACATTTATAATAATAAATTGATCAATTTTTGATATCTGAATGTTTTAAAAAGCTACTAGGAGGGAGGAAGAGGCATCATTTATGGATCATATGGCTGCATGAGCATTGATAGAAGTTATTCATAAAGGAAACTCCACTACCAAATGACAGGAGTGAGTCATTAAAAAGGGAAAGTATCTATGTTATGAACATGAGCCAGTGATACCTTTTTACAGTTCATGGGAACATTGATGGGTGAAATTTAAACAGAAACATAAGGCATTCATGTACATAGAAAAAGAAATAATAAAAAAGACAGAAAATAATATTAGCTTGAAATGTGATTATGAGAAATTAGAAAAAGTAGATAATATTTGAAAGCAGAAAGGGAAATGGAGGAAAAGTAGGACGAAAGTGCAACATGTGATGTATAGATAAAATGTTTTGAAAGGTAGAAAAGAAAGACATGATACCATTCTTGGGGAAAGAAGTACAAAGTGAAGACGGAATATTTTTCAAGAACAAGTTAAGGGTGGAGTAGTGAGATATAAACAAGTAAAAGAATGCCTTTAATAATGTAATATGAGGAAAGTATGTGTAAATAAAAAACATGAATGAAGATGAATGATGGAATTTGAAAAAGTGCACAGAGAGAAGCTGGCGAAAGAAATAACAAAGGCGGTATTGAAAAAGGTCTTGAAGGACATAAATGTGAGTAGATATCAGGTCCAGATTGAAAAAGTTATACATTTTATTAATGGAAGACTAATAAGGAAATTAATGTTCTTATAGAAGTAATGAATGTTTGGCTGACTGAAGGAATGGAAGACAATGAAATATGCTGGATTTATACAATTTATATAGAATAAAAGAGATAAAGAAAATATTACAAATTAGACGTCAATAACTTTAGGATGTTCAGTTGGCAGTGAGCATCCATATATGAAAAGACATGAGTAAAAGCTATGCTGAATAAATGAGTAGCAGGGAAAGTAAAGAGGGCAAAACATTTTAAGTAGGTTAAGTTCAAGGAATAGGGTAATTTCTGTTTTAATATTGAGTGCAGTGTTTAAATGGATTAAGTGAAATGATATCAGAGAAAAGGAATGGAGTTAAAAGACTATTGTTTATGCCCAATGTAGATGATTTATTTATAAGAGTTAAAAGTATAAGAGTAGGATGAAAGACGTTTTGGTGGAAATAGAGGAGCAGTTGCAATAGGTAGGATTAAGACTGCATAAAGAAAACATAAGGTTTGGGGCATAAAGAAAAACATGTAGAGTCTATTTTACTACAAAAGACATACATGTATTAAAATTAAGATAACAGTTGATAACATCTAAGCACCAACCTGAAACAGATGGGCTAGTTGAGTGCTTTAATAAAACCTTAAAATCTGTTTTATGCATACTTATGAAATTGGATGGGAGAATCTTGGACCAGCTGTTCTGATATCTTCTCTTTGCTGTAAGGAGAAGTATCCTAAGCTTCAACTAGATTCACAATATTTGAACTGCTGTATTGTAGGCATCCCCCTGGGACTTGCCAGATACAACAAAATAAAATGCAGACTGAAAAAAAAAACACTCATATTAAGTGGGGCAGAGCATTTTTTAGACCTACAAGGCAAGTTATAAACTATAATTACTGTAATAAAGTAACATACAAATATAACATAGAAGACGCAACAGTGAGCATATGGCAGAAACATCCATCTCTGAGAATGCATACCAGTATAAAAAGTACTCCTTTGAGTACTAACTGCTGAAAACAAGTTCCTTGCAAAGTGGCAAGGACCTTTTGAAATTGTAGAAAAAAAAAAAAGCAAAATGAATAATAGGGGAGGCAACTAGAAAAAAGTAATCTAATGCAGACATTTCACATAAATGTTTTTAAACCATGGAGGCAAACATTTTGCAGTCTTTTTTGGCTCCCTAGCTGATGATTTGTTGTCACAAGCTCCCCTCCTTGCTCACTGTCTGTTAGATCCACTTTATTTTCCTCCAGGCTCTTCCCAACCCATGTATAGGGCCAGTAAGGAGACTGAGAATTATGGTTCACAGTTATACTGCAGCCAGGGAATGTTTTTCATTATGTCCTAGCTCCACCTCCCATCACATACACTCCTTGAATATCCAGGCGGTGGTTGTTTAGTGCAGATGTGCTGGCATATTATGCCACCTACTTGGTGACTTAATGCTCCACACCATTCCTCTTTAAGGATAATGCCCTCCCTATGCATACTAAAGCTTTACCTGAGATTGGCCACAATATGTGCCCAAGTATGTGCCCTCCCAGTATGAACATACCTTTCCTGCTCTGCCTTAGATGCTCATGCCACTAATCAAACTCCACTCACCTGGGCCAGAGTCACAGCCTTACCTCTCTGTGTCATGGCACTGGCTGGAACCTTGGAAAAAACTGTAGTTTCCGTGATAAGTATGATTGGAGGAAAGGTTAAGACTCATCCACACAGCATAAACTGGAGTTAATACACATGAAATATTATCCCTGCTTAAAAAAGAAACACAAGTGATAAAACAATTTTGTACTGCAGAGTAAGGTCATATTGTCAGAGTTTCCTGGCAGAACCAGTTTAATCCATCTCAACACAATCCATGCCTGATGAGAAAGTATATTTAAATCTGTACCAGATGCCAGAATACTAACCAATATTATTCAGGGAAGACAACACCAATCATTCAGGGAAGACAGACAGAAAATGTTAAATTTTGTGGTCACAGAGAAATCCATATGTGAGTAGAATGGTTCTATTGTACATTTTCCAAAGCCTGGGAGGCCTATAATCCTTTGCAATGACTTTAGAAAGTTGAATAACATAAGTAAATTTGATTCATATCCCATGCCCTAAGTGGAGGAATTGACTTGAAAATTGGGCAAAGTTTATTTCTCACCACTTTGAATCCAATCAAATGTTACTGGCAAATTCCACTAATCAGAAAAGCTAAAGAAATATTGGCATTCTCAAGACCAAATGAACTCTTTCACTATAGACTCCTACCTTTTGGCCTTCATGGAGCACCCATGATATTCCAGAGGCTGATAGACAAGATTCTAAGACCCCAAGCCAAATATTATACTAGTTGTGTACAGTGGTAAGACTGACTGTTCTGAACACCCCAAGGCAATTAGGTTTTGATAGATAAAAAAATAGGTTTTGATGGATAACAAAAAAAGAAATAAAATCAACAAAAAAGGTTTTCTGAAACTGCACTTGTGTGGAAATTTATGAAACATATTTTTCTGGACTTGATACAATAAAATACATGTAACTGGGTAAGACAAGTGTTATTGGTGGCCCAGTTAGACTGTGTAGAGGTTTAGACATAGTCGAATCAAATGTACTCCACTTATGGCCTTCTGTGTCACCCGCTATTTTCTAGCTGTCCTGTGCTTTAAGATATTTCTCCAATGAATTCTGCAATGGAAGCAGAACATCTTGAAAAATAAACCAAACCTATAGCTTCAGATATTACTAGAAAATACCTTCAAGGAAAAACGTCAGAACCAGAAAGAGTAGCTGATGTTGAAAAATATTCACAAAGGAACATAGTAAAACACAGAATCTTGGAAGATCAAGGGGGTTAGTACATGGTTGATATCTTGTATATGTAACTATCTTCAGTATTATCCATTCTCCAAACTGTATCTTTTCTTACTTAAAGAACACATAGATGTTTATAACCTGCATCTATATCACAGAAGAAAAATCTGTCCTTCTGTGACAAATAGTAAAAAGAGCAACAAGGCATTGTTCATTTATTGTAAAACAGTGTTCCTTTATTATCTGGAAAGTGAAACTGTAAGTTGGGTCAGTGAATTTATTCCCAAGTTAGTATATAGAAGAAAAAATGTTGCCAACTTGTATAACATCTGACATATATAAGTATAAAAAGCTCAAATAATCTACTCAGCAAAATAAAAATAAAATCACTTAAAAATAAGACACTTGTATATAACATTCTAGAAAAACCTATTTAGCAGCTACAGATGAAATTATCCTTATATCAGATGATAGCACTGACTGACAGACAAATAAACTTTACTGCATAAATGCAAGTGACATCTGGCAAAATAGACTAGGTCCACAAAAATATGTTTGATAATATTCCATATTACTTGACTGGTTCTTCTATTTCTTTTATGTTCAAATATTGTTTGGTTTAAAAATGTTCTGAAATCATCTTTTAATTTAAAAAAAATAATGTGTAATTATTGCAGATGTATATTGTTCATTAAAATTAATGCATTATATTTATATAATGCATCAAAGTGTAATTTTTTGAAAAGCTCTGAAATATTTTTCACTTACAGTTTATATTATGGTCACATAACATCTAATGAAGGCTTTGAACACTTGTAAATTTATGTTATTTAAGTCCAAATGTTTACTCCTGTGGTACATGTATGAGGATTTTAATCATGTTGTGAATGGCACATAGGATTTAAAAAATATACAAATTTATTTCCCTTGAGGTTCTTTCCTATATTAAGTGGTTTTGTTTTATATAATCAGAAAGTTTACAAAGCACTCAGTTTAGCATTTGTTTATAGCAAAGAAACATTATTATTATTATTAACTCATTAAGAGCTATTTGAACAAGAAATGAGTCACTGCTACAGAAGGGTGAGGTGAGATGAATGTGGATGTGCAAATTGCTGCTGAATACCATCAGTATACAAAGATGGCAAGATGTCTGCTTGAAAAGTAATCTCATGTTGGTTTTATTGTGATATAGTTATGGTGAATATTCACCGTTCTTTCAGCAGTGAGTGTGAGTATGTGTGTTGATTATGTATGGTGGTCCAATTAAAAGCTATCTTTTTCTTTCCATTATACATAAAAATAACCTTTGTTACACTCTTCAGAATATATTGATCTTTTAAAGTAACATAATCTGCGGCTTCCCCAAGAGAAAAAAAAAGAAAGAGAGATACATCAAGGCCATTGGTACAGTTCGTAGGTAATTACAGACATGCAACTAGAGGATCATTTTGGAGACTGGTCTAGATTCCTAATTACCCCAAAGTACTAACTGATTAAGTGACTTACCCAAGGTCACATGAAAGGCAAATAAAGGCTGAAGAAATTAGACCCTGATCATATGTCCTGCTGTGGCCATCTACTGCATTGACATCTGCAACCATCTGCTGTCACATTTGCATTCTGCCTGACGTATCTCCATGCCCTTCTCAAGCAGAAATGCATTGTGTTGCCCAAAAGCTTCCACAATGACC
Source organism: Protopterus annectens (assembly GCF_019279795.1). Classification (NCBI taxonomy): domain Eukaryota; kingdom Metazoa; phylum Chordata; order Ceratodontiformes; family Protopteridae; genus Protopterus; species Protopterus annectens. The sequence continues at coordinate 282,674,678 of NC_056737.1, forward strand.
TGATTCTCAAGGTCACTGAAGGGTGGTTTTTGAGGATTGAGACACCTGGGTGCCATAGTCCTAGGTGTCCTAAAAGACAACAGAAGGATAATACACATAATTATCACATAACTACAAAATAATTGTTCCCATATAAAACAGAAATGGTAGCATTTCAGTATCACCCACTGAAGAAACATAAACCAGTCTAGAGATTTGAAATATGAAGAACAGACTGGATGCAAAAAAAAAGGGAGATTAAAAATTGCAACATATCCTTGTTTGTGCCATAACAAAAATGCAGCTTTGCTCCCCCACTCCCAAAAGAACAGGAAAATAACACATTTTGCCAACAAACCATCATTGAAATGCTAAGTCATTGAAATGCTAAAAGTCCTATAGAATGTAATGTACCTGAAACATGTCTACAGATTTAACACAGAACATTCCATTTTAAGGTATTGCCAGTTATATATACCTGTGAACTGCCCTGACAAACATGCCCAAGCCATAAGTAGACTTCTAACTAATGCATACAGAAAAAACTGTACCATTTGTTAATCAAAAAATGTATATAAGCATTGAGCAGATTTTTCTTAATGGCATTTCAGCATATGCGGTCATAGCTCTCAACTGCCCAGAATTTTGTCTGTTATTTTTGGATAGTTCTTCATAAAATTTGTGGATTTCTGACAAATCATTGATGAGTGAAGTCACTAAATTATACTAAATAATCACAGACATTTCAGTTTCAGACTTCATGTCCTTAAGAAAATATATAATGATGTAAAATCTGTCATTCTAGCAACTTTCTAAGTTTATAGGAGCAATATTTAAAATCTGTCCCTATTTTTGGGTCCTTGTTCCCCCATTTTTTTCTGTCTTTGTCCAGATATTTTGCACTGAGAGGCTGAAAGGTATGTATGCAGTATATAGCTGAAAAATGCAAGTATACCTTTTCTAGTTCAGTAATCTTCTGTGCGGATATATCCCAAAGTAATTGCCTCTTTTCTGTATCTCCACATAAACAAGTCTCCTCTCCTTCAGGTTCCCTAGCTACATGGTTTCCTTTTTATGATGTAGATTCAGGGCTGTCAGCATGGTAAAGATGCAAATGAGGTGTGAACTCATTAGAATTGCTGAATCCCAAATAATTGGCTCTGTGTAGCACATGTAAACATAGCACAGGTATCCCTCAGTCTTTGTTTGTAATGGAATGCAACTGTGATTGATTACTGGTAAGGAGAAAGAAAACACAACAGCAGTGTAGACTGCCCTGCATCCAGTGGGTGTGTCAGGTTAGACTTACAAAGTGTTAGAACAAATTTTATCAAGATTGGAAATGTAAGTCAAGGTTGGAAATGTAAGTAAGCAGCACACAATTCACAGGGTATGTTCGTTAACTTCCAACCTCCCCTTCATTTTTAGCAACTGTTTATTATATTATTTCCATTTAATATCCTCACACATTTTAAGGACAATGATATAGAATGGCTTACAGACTGTATGTCTGAGATTACTAGTCAGATAAGACAAGAATGAGCAACAAACACAGGGAGGTAAGACAGAGTTGCATATTTGCAAGCAATACTCATAAATTGTTGTGTGATAACTCAGTGTACTACATCCAAAATTAATACATGGTCAAATGGTTTTATAGTACTGTAGATGATGTTGCAATTGGTTGCATGCAGAATGGTTTCAGTTTCCTGCTGCAAAGGTGTTTGTGTGGCAAAGAGAGATAAGGCACCCTTACTGTGTTCTGAAGGTTCATTGGTGTGAGAGTTCAAGTCCAGACCTATGTACAAATATTTCATGTGTACTGACATTTTGTAGTGTCATAGATTGCTTTTCCTCAGTTTCCTTTATTTATTTATTTATTTATTTATTTTTACCAGAGTTTGCACAGTGTACAGCTTAGTGAAAACAAGGGAAATGGAGAAAAATGAATGCCAAGTTTGGCTATGCTTATCTTATTTCTGTGAAGCTTAGCAGTGTGCAAATCTGGCCTAGTGGCCCACACATGAAGCAGAAAGAACACCTGTAGACAGAGCATCTGTAAAAGGGCAAAGGTCAAAAACAATATATTGTTGCAATGTTTGATTTCCTTCACACAACTTCACTTAGCAGCATTATGGGGTGTTGTGCGGTGACTAGCAAGGTTCCCCAGCACCTGCAGACAGGACACAAACAGCCAATAATTGAAAACAGAAACATTCAATTACTTCTGTTGGGCACCACACAAACATGCTAAGTGGTGTTGTGTAGTGGTTAAGATGGGCAACTTAAGAATGAGTAGGAAATGATGGAAATGTCATGTGACTAGTCCTGTAGTAGCAGGTGTAAGTGTAGGGCTGCAGTATAGATGGTTGCAGGGTGTGCAACCTATTTGTACTGTTGTGACAGTGTACTTCATAGCAGTGAACTGAAAAATATACATGTGTTGTTTCATCATTGTTGTGGCAACAGGTGTAAATGTAGGACTGCCATACACATGGTCCTGGGTTCTGATACAGGATATTCCAGACATTTCTACTATTGCTCCACATCCCATTATATTCACTCTCACTTATAACACTTTAGATAGTGGAGCTGATATGAATTATATGTATGAGGGATAATACACCCGTATTGTCAGAAACCCAAATGTTCACTTATCTGACTCGTAACATGAAAGGATGAAAAGGTCGATGACTGCACAACACTAACTTCCCGGATCACCAACTTTTCATTCTAAGTAAGCAACCACTTGGCCAGCCTGGTGAACTTTGCCCTTTACCCCCCCTGGGTAGAGTAGTCTCAGAGTTGGTATATTTAGTTAGGGTGGTATGGGGTGCAGCCTGCCACATAAGGGGTGTGGGCTGAAGCCCCCCACATGGGTGGGTTTGGTTTTCTTTGGTTTATGTTTTTGTTTAGGATGGCCAAGCAGTTACTTACCTGGAGTGGTATGTCAGTGTTCCGGGATGTTGGTGTTCTGGTGCTATCGGCCTTTTCATCTCAGTGTTATGAGTTTCAGATAAGTGAAATTTCATTCTTGTAAATTGGACCCATTTTCAGATGTATGACTGAAGGTATACTGTCTACTATAGTTAAGTAAGTATAATTTTGCTATTTGGACTTGCATTGCCTTCACAATTGCATAACACACACAAACAAACAGATCTGTATATTAGAACCTTGTCAGGTTACACAAATACATGTGTATCACCTTAAACTGTCACCTGTATTTATGAACGATTTCTATGTCTGAGCAGCACTTCTTCTGTGGCAAAGATGGAAGATCAATGGTGTGGAAGAAAATGTTTTGCCTCTTTTACCTAGGTTTGAATCCCATACTTTAAAAATCAATTTTACTAGAGTAAATAACCAAAAACAAATGTGTTAGGTCATGACATTTATGCCCCCAGTGCATGTCTGCAAAAACTCACCTAACAGTTACCTCTCAGTTTCCAATATATACTTTGAAGCCTAATCACCAGACACCCATCAAACTAAGACCAAGTGCAAGATTAACTTTCCATTTTTAAGTATGTATTTCCTTCCTGCTTGGCACTGCTGCACTCTGCTTAACATTGCACAAACGTGGTTGGCATCATTGCTCAGGTTTGCACACTGCCATTAAATGTGATAACTGGAATTGGTGGGAAAGCATCAGTTGCCATTGCTCTAGTTCAGATATTAGATATGCCTAGTGTTAGAGGGGAAGCTGCCCAGTTTAGGGCACAGAAGTAGCATGTCCAGGAGTCCAAGATATTTACTGGACTCCTGGTAAAGCACCAGAGCCAAATGCTTCTGCAGAGGGACTATTCTGGCTCTCAATACAAGTCTAAGGCATGGAATAGTTTGGCTGAGGGTGTATCCAGTGCTACTGGAATCCCATGCACTGGATAGCAGGCATCATTTTAATGACCTACACAGACATAAAATGGATGCTGTTAACCATTGGTTGAATGAATTTGAGACTGTGGTATAATCATAAGACAGTACTTGTAATAGTTAGTAAGCTAAATATAGGCAAAACTGGTATGCATAATGCTTTTCTGTTCTCTTCTGTTGCTAATACTGAATGTGAGTTCAATAGACAGGCTCATGTTGTTTAAATGGAGAGACTGAGGGAAGCAAGTGGTATATATGCAGCACAAGAAAAGTGTTATTGTAGCTTTAAAAGTTAAACATAGAGTTTTGTTTTTTTATACAGTTGCAGCAAATTGAGCATGCATATCCTAACTGTAAAATTAAGCATGCATGCATTACTCTGTAGCACAAACCAAATTGAAGAGTCAAATATTAGACTGCAGTCAGAGGTTGTGGGCTCAAATACCATGAATCACAACTATACAATACTGAATTTCTTTAATAATATTTCCATTAAATTAAACTATATACAAGTGGCACAAATACTCTGCTGTTAACTGTAAACTGTTTAATTCAAATATGCATATGTGCAATATATATACACATTTCAAGGATTACTGTCAGCAATCTGAAGTTATAGTGTGTATTTTTTAGGACATATACTTAAATGTCATACTTCAGATAAAATAGTTATATATTTGTGTTAATACATTGTATGTTAATATGATGGTATTAATTTTATCTCGTTTTTTTCCTCTCACCCCAATACTTATCTCACTTTTTTATTTTTTATCATGTGTTGTCAACATGTCTCCATGTCATCCATCTGTACCACATCACTAAATGCTCCACAACAAAGTGAGGTAGGCCAGCCTCAATGGATCAGCCTGCCTCCACTCATCAGCTCCAGCACTGATTCCCAGCACGTCTGGGAACCAACCTGGCAGCACTACCTCTGCTGACCCTACGCTACCTGCATCCTCAGGTAGGACTGTCTTGGCAGCTTGTGCCTTGGTACCCTCCAGGAGTAGTGAGTGGCAGACATGGGGATTTCATCACCCACCAGGAGATGCCATGGTTGGTGTGTAGGGTCATGAATTACACCATTGGTGTACGAGTATGCTGGATGGAGAGGCTGTTGTTATCATGGTTTGAAGGAGGAGAAGAACGTCAAGCACTGCAGTTGCCAGTGGAGTAAGGGGACAGTGATGACAGTCCATTAGGTGAGGACTTGATTCTAACTGTCTCCAAGTTTGATGGGCATGAGCCTTGGCTGTCCCCTCTCTCACCCCAATCATGGTGTCCCCCAACCTTTTGTGTCTCTCACCATTCCTGTCTCTTGTCTTGTTTGTTTGCATTTGCATCCTCACTTACCCAACTTACCTGACTCAGACATACCTATGTCCCTTACCCAGCATTCCTCTCTTACTGAATTTAAAAAAAAATGAGCAGCTGTTCCACAAAAAAATATCATCCCATACACAGCTCTCCATTTCACACGTGTCCTGTTGACACACTTGATTCAGTCCAATTGTCTATATAAACTTATTACATTGCTATGACCCCTCTCTCTTGAGGTGGCAGTCCAAACTAAGCTAACATTCTGCATATATTCTCAGTTTGCACTGTTGAAGAAATGGATAGGTATGGCTCTTTCTTACCTATGTCCTGCACATTCCTGCACTGCTTTCCCTTTGTTTCCCCCCCTGCTTGCTTCCCATTTCACCACTTTCCTATCCGCCCCATTTTAACACCTATAATCTGGTCAAAAAATTGAATCACACAACACACATAAGTAGCAGAAAAAGCGGGTCAACTTCACGTTGTCGTAAGCTGACAATATCGAGTCTGATATTGTCAGCATGACAATATCGAAAGTGAAGAACATTGTGCAAGTAAATGGAAATCTCTGTAAGGGGAGATTTCCATTTACCGTAATGTAGTGTGGTCTCGGAGTTGGTATATTTATGTAGGGGGGTGTGGGGGGGGCGCAGCCCCCTGCATGGGGGGTGCAAGGAGGTGCAGCCCCTTGCCTATGCCATTTAGTTTTTTTTTTTAATTTGTTTTTTTTTTATGTTATTCGATGATTTACTTAATCGATCAATAAAGTTCGACCTTTATTGATTTGATTAAGTAAACTTTCGATAACGTGATATAGATGTGAAAAAGCAATGGATTCCTTCACTTTTTGGCCTCTGTATTTACATGGAGTTTGGCATTACTCATCACTGTGAAGTAACAGTGAGTGGCTCTACAATGCTGTGGTTACCTTGAACAATGCCACTTAAATCCACTGCACTATGTCACCACAGAGCAACACATGTACTATAAAGAATTTATGTCATTGCATTATCACTGTTTATTTACAAGTACTAGATTCACCTGGATTCAAACCCAGTATCACCTGGGCTAAAAAGAAATGTATCAGTGCTTTTATACCTGCTGCCACAGAATCAGCTAAGCAACAGGTATGTTTCATACACTCAGTACTAACTATCTGACTTATAGCAATGTGGCTCACATTTGTGCACCGCTTAACTATGCACAAACAGGGAAAATAATGGAAATGTATATCTCGCATGCGCAAACACTTTGCCAACCATCTCCCAAACCTGCTGCTGTAGTATGCAAAGCCAAATTTAACATGTGTTACTGCTGTTTACTGTTCATTTACTCTTTATGTCATGAAACTACATCTGAAACTTAAACTTAACACTATGTCACATACTTACAATACAGCCATGTGTTGCCTCCTCCATACACTGCAACCCTGGTGTCTCTTGTACTTTTTCACAAGTATATCAACTGCACTACATAAGTTAATATCAAATATTGTGTGATATGCAATGCATGTCAATCTGGTAACATGCAGAAATAAAACTGTCTTCACAGTTGAACATGCCTACACATCCATAAACTGACCCTGAGAACTATTGCTCCATAAGCCTAACCAGACTTATCTGCAAGGCTATAGAAAGATTATCATGGACCTTATCCACAGGGACATAGGTAACCTTCAACACTCTTGACCCAACTCATATTAGTTTTGTGAAGGGTAGATTTTGCTTATTAAACCTAGTATACTTCTTTGATAATGTCCCCAAAGCCCTGGATTAGGAAAAACAGGACATACTGCCTATCTTGATTTAGCCAAGCCCTTTGATACAATCTCACATTCAAGTATCATAGAGAAAGTCTCCTATATGGGGATTAACCCATTCATGACTAGATGGATAGCCAACTGGCTCACCGACAGGACACATACTGTCAAAGTTGGGGAGTCCACCTCCACCAGTAGACCAGTTGCCAGTGGAGTACCAGAGGGATCTGTGCTGGGCCCTGTACCATTTGGAAACTATTTCTCTGAAGTCCAGGTGATGGTAGATGGCCTGTGGCTTACTAAAGTTGAAGAGGACTGTCAACTGGGTGCAATCATATAGAGTCCCTGAATGATGGTAACCTATTACAGAAAGGCCTGACACAGACAAATGATTGGTGACAAACTCACAGACTGAAACTTAATGCAAGAAAATGCCACATTGTCCACTTTGCCAAAAAGAGTAGCCCTGCTAATTATGTTATACTTAGCACCCTTTTAAGATCAAACTCAGTGGTGTGAGACTCGGGAACACAGCTTGATAGCAATCTAAACTTCAATTACTATGTGTCCATAGTAGTAGTAAGACACATACTTTACATTGCCCACCTCATATCTAAGGGCATTGCATCCAAGACCAGGAAGGTCATAGCTCCACTGTACTTGACCCTGATCAGACCACTAATTGAGTGCCATGCTCCCTTCTCTATTTAGCTCAACAGACATCTGCAGCAACTGGAGAGACCACAGAGGTGTCTGACCAAGAGAATCCAAGGTCTTCAATACATGACATACATAGAAAGACTGAATGCCCTATCGCTGTACTCAGTATCATACAGGCTGCTAAGAAAAAACTTGGGTCTGGCCTACAAAGCAGTCTGGGACCCTGCCATAATGTAACTACTTGCTCCAGGGATCTCAACCTAGCCTATGACATAAACAAAACACACTGGAGAGATAGATATATCTCACAGCAATTGCTACTCCTCTGTATTAGGCTCCCACTGCATGCGAAGCAGTGCTCTTTAATGACTCTATTCAAGTGCAAATTTGACAACTGGATAGGTGATTATAAATTCACCCCAGGGGTGGCACCTATGTCCCTCATGAACAAGGCTAGTTGATTCTGATCACAAAATTGCTCTGCTAACAATGAACATCTAACAATGCTTAATGAGGGTACTTGGGTTTGTACATGGCTAGGCTTGTTAAAGGCCCTAGGGCCATTATCCTAGTAACATCCTAGGAACCTATGAAGCTATGAACCTATGCAGGCCTCCCATAATCTTCTCTTCTAAATCCAGTGCTGATGCCATGCACTATAAGTTGCTCTGCAGCCTTGTAAAAATCAGACTTGTGCAGTGGCACTTGCATAAATTATTGAGTTCTGTAGTCTGTGTACTTAGATAGGTAAGGGTTCTGTTATCACTGCAGTCAACTGTGTGTGTATGTGTGTTTGTGTATGTATGTCTAGCCAGAAGAGCAGAAGTGTGTAACCTACAGTTACAGCTCCAGTACCACGGATTGTCAGCATTTTGATACTTGCATATGCCTACACATCCATTTCGTACAGGCTCCCAACATCTCGTCTACATCCAGTGCTGATGTCATCTACTGTAAGTTGGCCTGCAGCCTTGTAAAAGTCAAACTTGTGCCATGGCTCTTGTGTAAATGACTGTGTTCTGTAGTTTGTGTACTTAGGTAGGGGTTCTGCTCTCACTGCAGTCAACTGGGGGATGTGTTTATGTGTATACACACTTGCTTGACATTAGAGAAAGCCTTTTACACCAGCATGCAGGACACTGTTATTGTCATATTCTCCTCAACAAACACTACTGATGTCATCAGCTATAAAGTGCTGTCTGAGACACTGCAAGTCAGACTTGAGCTGTGGCACTTTTTCTTAAATACAGAGTTTTGTAGTCTGTGTACCATGATAGGTAGTGGTTCTATTCTCACTGCAGTCAGCTGGGGTGTGTGTGTCTGTGTGCACTTGCTTGACATTAGAGACAGCCTTTTACACTAGCATGTGGGACACTGTTATTGCCATATTCTCCTCACACTGCTGATATCATCAGCTATGTTTAACTTGTGGATGTGCTCTATTCTCACCAGGGCAGGGTCAGAGACTTGCCTGGAGGCCAGTCAGAAGTTACCCTCATCCTATATGATACAGATCACAGTGACATAGTTTTCAGTCTATCCCCATACATCATGGGGTGGTTTGTAGGCCCTGTGTTTTCTGGGCGAGAAACCCCTGTGGTCTCTCCAGCTGCTGCATGTGTCTGTTGAGGTAAATACAAAAGAGCATTAAACTATATTAGTGTTCTAATGAGGTTCAAGTGCAGTGCTGTAATATAATCCTCAGATCTGAATACGATGATATGACTTACGATACGCACAACATATGCTTTCAATACAAGTGTGGACACTTGGTGGTCGAAGTTCAGATCAAACCATAGACCCAATCAGGACTGCCAGTATGCACTGTCTTACCTTCGTCCAAGCCTATCACACAGAATCAATGGGCTGTGACAACATCACAGATTGCCTGTCATGTGACACATCACATACACCTTCCTGACACAGATGAATACACACTTCAACACACCCTCCATGCAGATTATGTTCCTGTAGAAGGGTGTACATCAACATGCATCCATTTGAGTTGGGAGGACAGCACCCAATGTATGCATGTATAGACACATCCTGACTTTCCTGATCTGTGAGGTAGACCAAAATCTCATCATGGACTTTTTCTAAATGAACGCAAGCAATATCCCGGCTGTGTGCAACAGATCTGTGTGAGTTGTTAATGCTACATCATGTCTGTTACATCTGTTAGATGTCCTCAAAGAGGTCGTCAAATGCATGCATGATGACAACACTGTCATCCTTTTGAACTTGACAAGTCTAAGGCATTTAAAACAAATCCACACTGAGGTTTTCACTCAGCACTGTCAGATGTGGCCATTAACTCCTATATCTCCAAGTGGGTAGACCACTGTATCACGTGTGGCATCTAAATGTGGGGTTTCTATCAGAACATTGAAAACTACAAATAGTGAACGACCTAAAGGCCGAAAAATCCGGACCTCTATATGGTTTTTGTGAGATCTCAGTACAGTGAAGATTGGAACATTTGCCCTTTCCTCACTGTAGTGTGATCTCAGAGTTGGTATATATATTTAATGGGAGATGTGGGGGGTGCAGCCTCCCACATTAGCAAGTTCAAGGTCCAGCATTTTCAACCTTTAGGTCATTCACTATTTAAAGTTTTCAGTGTTCTGATATAGACCCTAAATGTGTTGAAATGTGTGAAGTGACCTATATCTCAGGTCCAGTGATCAGGTCCACCCTTCAGGGCTGTCTGATAGACTCTTTCATGTCCATTATTTAAGTGACAGACATCACAGATGACATATACATCCTGTGTCTTTACAGCTGTCAAAAGGATTACAGAATGTGGGTAATCATCGATTCCATCTGTGATATTAATATAATACAGACTGTATCAACCCACAGTAAAGATTGCTGCCACAGACAAGACAACACTTGCAATGACACAAAAAAACATGGGGGGATTTGTTACGTCATGAAAATAAACACAACCAAAGTACAATGTAGACATCAGAACCTATAATCAGGAGAATAGGTTTGTGACCTGTTTCCTGGGGTAGATGGTAAGTGGAATGTCCACCAGCATGTGGTCACAGTGCTAACTACTTTCTTATATGTAACTCAACTACTGAGTATGTTACAGCAGATGCATGTGTGGTACATGCATCTGGTGTAACATACTCAGATGCATGTACCACACATGCACCTGGTGTAACATACCAGATGCATATGTGGTACATTCATCAGAGTATGTTACTCCAGATGCATGTACCACACATGCAACTGGTGTAACAGATGCATGTACCACACATGCATCTGTTACACCAGATGCATGTCTGGTACATGCATCTGGTGTAACATACTCAGATGCATGTACCACACATGCATCTGGTATACTCAGATGCATGTACCACACATGCATCTGGTATGTTACACCAGATGCATGTGTGGTACATGCATCAGAGTATGTTACTCCAGATGCATGTACTGCACATGCATCTGGTGTAACATACTCAGTAGATGCATATGTGGTACACCAGATGCATGTGTGGTACATGCATCTGGTTTACCACACATACATCTACTGAGTATGTTACACCAGATGCATATGTGGTACATGGATCTGGTGTAACATACTCAGACGCATGTACCACACATGCATCTGGTGTAACATACTCAGATGCATACATATAAGGAAGTAGTCAGCACTGTGACCACATGCTGGTGGATGTTCCACTTACCATCTACACCAGGACACATGCATCTACTGAGTATGTTACACCAGATGCATGTGTGGTACATGCATCTGGTGTAACATACTCAGTAGATGCATGTGTCCTGTGGTAGATGGTAAGTGGAACGTCCACCAGCATGTGGTCACAGTGCTGACTACTTCTTTATATGTAACTCAACTACTGAGTATGTTACACCAGATGCATGTGTGGTACATGTTTTGATGATGCACACTGTATATAAATAGCTGTTTGACAACACTGATTGCATGGGTAACATTTGTGACAGTGTGGATTGATCCATATATATCTGCCATGCATGGGTCTATATTATATCAGTGAAAAGTAAATATATCGAATACCTCTTCATTGACCCATTTTCAATGAAAGCGAAACTCCATGAACAATGGTCACATCTAAATTTCTCACAGTAAGAAACCAGTGGGTCAACGCTTGCATAAAAATAGAAAAGTTTAACGCCCACCCTGCTGGGGGGCTGCACCCCAAACCCTCCCTAATTAAACATACCAACTCCGAGATTGCACTACCATGGGTAAAAGGGCAAATTCCCAAAGATGGCCCACTAGTTACTTACAGTGGGAAACATTTTGATGTAACGATCGTTAACAGAGTTTCACTTTCTCTGAAAATGGGTCAATGAAGAGGTATTTGATGTATTTACTTTTTGCTTGTAGTAGACTCACCATGCACACTAGTCAGTTAGCCTGTATTGATCTTAATGTCAAATACAGGTATAGCAGTGTCCCTCCTATCACCTCCAGCAGATGTTGCAGTGCCCAGACACTGTGCATGATTATGCTAATAGAATTCAGACATGTCATAATAGTCGTGCAAGTGTGTTTGAGCAGAATCATCTCTGATCAGTCTAAATCATGTATGTTATGTCAAAGACATGGGATTATTAGTTGTGTTAATTTGATATTGTCCATGTTTGTGCTTGCTTCTTTGTTCATGAACCTTTCCTGTGTCCCACTTGCTGGCTACCTCTGGCAAATCAGTTTGCACTGCTTCACAATATGCACCCTACCAAAATTGTATATCACATCCCTGATAGATTTCTTTTGCATTGTTCATGTAAGGATGCTTATCTCTCACAAACATCTTCCCCACTTTTATGCCTCCTTGTGTGACAGTCAAATAATACACATTTTCACTGTGCAGTCCCTACTGTACCATATTGATATGTGATTGGTGTTGCTGCTACAGCTGCCTTCCATTGACATTCCCTCATCTGTTGTACATCAGGTTGTTTCACCTGTCCTCTTTCCCAGTGTTCATTCCTACAATTCATCTGTGTGTCCCTATTTAATACATGCACTTCCCCTGAGTGTTTATTTTACATGCCAGTCCATGTACCTTTACAGATCATATAAAAAATTTCTGTACAGAATGCCAGGAATAGGATTTCTCAATTATATGCCCTGTATACACTGACCTGTACTGTGTTTGGACCATACACATAACTCATACCCCTCAACTGTCCAGATTGTTGCAGAATTTCCAGATTTTGGCTTATATATGTTTTGGAGTGTTTCTTATAAAACCTGTGATTTTCTGCCATATCACTGGGATGATCTCAAGACTGATGTCATACAATAATTACATACATTTGAGTTTCAGACTTCAGATATTTCAGAAAATGTATCTTCACACAAACCCCTTGTTATTCTAGCACATTTCTTCTAAGTTTAAAAGAGCAAATATGTAAAATCTGAACCTATTTCTGGGTCATTTCCCCCGGTAATGTTGTGTTTTGTCTAGATGTCTTGCACAGAGTTATTGAGAGCTATGAAAACTATTATCTGTTAAGCTCTGGTGGTCATTGAGACATTCTGTGCAAAACCATGAGCCTTCTGTGTTCTGACAAACAGGATTACTATGCAATGTTGGCTTATATGGTTTCCTGGATGGCAACACTGTTGTCCTCCATAATACTGTGCTTATGTATGTTTAAACGGATTCACTTTAGAACATTGAAAGCCCATAACACTGAAATTCAAAACACCGAGACCAAAATCTTGAAAATTTAAAACACTGAAAACTCAAAACAAAGGGTGTGGGGGGCTTGCCCCCCTGCTTATATTTGGAGTAGTTCATAGGTTCATAGGTTCATAGGTAGATACTAGGCTATCTGCCCTAGGGCATTTATAAGCCTAGCCAGAGTGTATTTGGCTTCCGCCTCCCTATTAGATTAGCCTACTGTGCCTCTGTAAAGTAGGTCACAGAAGGTACCCTTTTAAGATTAGTTTACTGTGCCTCTGTCTGGCAAGGGCACAGAAGAGATCCCAGGGGTGAATTTGCGATTTCCCATCCACGCGTCAAAATTTCGCTTGAAGAGGGTCAGTGAAGGGCTATGTCTAACATGAATTGGGATTCTATTCCAGAGTGAGGGGAGCCTCTGGGAAATGAATCTGTCCCTCCAGCATGTCCTATTTATTTTTGTGCTGAGGTTTAGGTCCCTGGAGCGTGTAGCTCTAAGGGACTTGGATTTTTTGAGGTGGAGCATGTGCATTAATTCTGGGTTTGACATGGCTTTGTACGTCAGGCATAGATCACCTCTGAGTAGGCGGTAAGCAACTGAGAAGAGCTGGAGTTTCTTTAGGCGAGCTGCATAGGACATCTGTTTGTAGCCCATGATCCTCTTGGTGAGGTACTTTTGGGGTCTCTCCAGTTGCTGCAGGTGTCGGATAAGGTACATCCCAAAAGGGGCATTGTATTCAATTATGGGCCTGATGAGTGATGAGTAGAGGGGCACAATGATCTCTCTTGATCTAGATGTGAACCCTTTCATGATAAGGTGGGCTATATAGAAGGTCTTTCTAACCACTTTGGCAACGTGATTATCAAAGGAGAGATTACTATCTACATTGGTCCCCAAATCTCTAATTACTTCTTCTGTACTTAATGGATTACCACCTATGTGGTAATTTGTGGGCACCTTGTTTTCCCCAAAGGGGATGACTATGCACTTTTTAGCATTTAGCTTGAGGCCATGGCTCTGGCACCAAGCATCCGTCTCTGTGAGACCCTTTTGGAGGATGCTTGTGTCAGCTGGAGATTCGATTATGGCCCACATTTTGCAGTCATCTGCGAACTTTGTCGGCCATAATCCCACTGTGTTAGCCTGAACCTCAGAGAAGTATATACCGAACAAGAGAGGTCCCAGAACTGAGCCCTATGGGATGCCACTTGTAACTGGTTTGGATTCGGACATGGCACCTGCGATTCTGACCAAGTGGGTTCTATCTCTGAGCCAGTTTGCAACCCATCTTGTGATATAGGGGTTGATATTTAAGTTGGTAAGCTTATTTATGATGCCCGAGTGGGGTATTGTGTCGAAGGCTTTTGCGAGGTCCAGGTAGGCTGTGTGGACTACCTTGCCCTCATCTATGGCTTTGGTAACTGTTTCAAAGAAATCAACTAGGTTTAAGAGGCAAGATCTGCCCTTAACAAAGCCGAGATGGGTAGGGTCCAGTGTCTGGAGGCTCCCAATGTCTTTGCAATATGGTTTGTTTTTTTTATTTGTAATATGGTTTGCTTTTTTTTATTTGTTTCTGAATGTAGTTGTGCTGGAATATAGTACATGTTGGTTTCCTATGTTTTTTCAATGTTATGGGATTCAATGGTTTGAGTGAAAAGTGAATCCGCTTAAACGTGGTGTGCGGTATGAATATGCAATGAGTGCTGCTGCTCTTCATGCATCACCGCGCACACATGTAAACTTCTTGTAAGCTTCCCGAGAAGCTTACACAGAGTTTATGAATTCCATGGTACGTTTTAAGCATAAAACTTTCAGACATTTATTTTGTTTTCCAATAGAGTTTTATGTAATCCAAATAAATAACATTTCAAACTCAATAACTTTTTAATATGGCTGTAAATAGCTGCACTCATTTGAGAAAGGCTTTCACTAACAGAAGGATAAATTGCTTTTATTTTTAAGTGCAAACACCCTTACAAGTAGAATATCAGACGAGTGGTTATTATTTAAATTGTGTTGGTGTTGAATATCATATAACGATAATAAATTACCCCAGGATTCAACAAGCTCTGCATGGCATGCAGGAATAGTGCAAGAGCTGCTGCAGGCAATATGGCTGATGTGCGATCCAGGAATGAGCTCCTGGGATGTGCATGAGTGTTCCTGCACTATTCCTGGATGGACACAGCCCCTGTATGCTAATTACCTCATTTGCTGGTGAAAACCATGCGAATGAGGTGAATTAGCGATCCAGGAAGCAGGCAGGCGTCCGTGCAGGAATAGTGTAGACTGCAGAAATGTATTCAGCCAGTAGCTGAATACATTTCTGCAAACTACAAAACGGAGGCATGCCAGCTCATAAAAATGCATGTATTATAAGGGTTAGGTATGCCAAAGGCCAAATATATGCTCATAGGCATGAAAATTAGTTTCAAAATTATAAAAAATAACTTTATTTTGTTTGGCCAATTTGGGCCATTTAAGCGTGGGGCAGCAGTGCGCAAATGGGATCAGCCCAAAAATAATTAAAAAAAAGCTGGAAATAAGCTTTTAAACCAAAAATCATCATTTTGCCATAATAGTCAAAGGCATGTATAACACAAGACCATGGAATAGTGGTTGCTAAGGGAGAAGGCTGAGTGTTGGTTTTGTAACCATGCATTAGCAGTCAATTCTATGCAAATGAGGGGAATGATACTGAATTACAGATTTCCCCTCAGTGCTAGCTTGCACCCAACCATGTAAGTGCAGTAATACCATGGTGTAAGCCTAAGAGATAGATGACTTCATAAGGAAGTGTGTCATGCATGCTGTAAGCTTACTGAAGCTCTGTGGCCCATGTTTACCCTTAGCTAAGCACAGCTAAGGAACAGGGGTGTGTCTGAGGCTGCCTAGCAGTGTTTACATTGCCTAAACGGGTGTGCATGCCACGCATCAGGTTTTAAACAAATAAAAAAAAAAATAAACAGGAAATAGCAGCCCCATTCACATCTGAGCACTGGGTTTGTGTGGCATGCCTCTGGGCTTAAACAGGAAGACAATGGGAAGGGAAAACAGCAGTAGGCAGGTAATCAAGGAGAACTAGCATAGCTGGCAGGTGAAATGTATCAGAATCAGCCAATTACACATGCAGCAGCCCAGCCCAGCCCAGCACACTACTATAAACTATGCAGACACCTTTCACTCTGTTTTTTTCCCCACAAACTCTACACCACCAGTGTACACAAATGGGGAAATTTTACCTAACAAAAGCAACAAAATGATAGGGGCTGCTTTTGCTCTCATAAATCAATATGTGGAAGAGGCTGAGGGTGGTGAGGATGAGAATGCTGGCAACCAAACCACAGTGAGGAGAAGGAGAAGAGTGTACAGACCCAGGGTAACCTACCAGGGGCTACCTGAGCTGGAGATATTAGAGCACTATAGGGTGTACAGGGACCTCCTACAGCAAATTGTTGAGCTGTGCCAACCATGCTTCACACACAGAACCAACAGAGGGTAGCCCATCCCTGTGGATACCAAGGTATGTGTAGGCTTAAGAATACTAGCCTCATGTACCTTGCAAAGGCCAACTGCAGATATCATAGTGATCTCACAGGCATCAGCATCCAGGGTACTTCACCAGTTCCTGGATGCCATGTTAGCACTTGCAGGTGAGCACATATATTTCCACAACACCCCTGAGGTGTTGACCAGCAATATGCGTCTCTTCCACCAAATAGTAGAATACCCTGAGGTAGTGAGTGCTATAGACTGCATGCACATACAAATCAAAGCACCACCCGGTGAGCGGGTAGGGTCTACATAAACTTCAAGGGTTTCCCCTCCATCAACTGCCAGGTCATTTATAATGAATGTGTGTGCTGGCAGTCCTGGAAACTATCATTACTCCCACATCTGGCATATGATGCAGCTGTACCAGAGATTTGCCAGTGGGGACATCCCATATGGCCACATAGTGGGGGATGCTGGTTGCACACTGGAGCTATGGCTGATGACACCCATCAGAAATGCACACACACCCAAACAAAAACTCCATAATGAGGCACACACACAAATGAGAATCATAATAGAGCATATGTCTGGGATGCTCAAGTCACGGATCCAGTGCCTAGACATATCTGGTGAAGCCTTGCAGTACTCTCCAGCTACATGTATCCAAATTTGCATTGTATGTGCTATGCTACACAATATGATCCTGTGGAAACAGCTGCAGCAGGAACAGCACGAGGCAGGGCCACACAGCCCCCCACCATTGCCAAGGCCTGCACAGGCCCAGACTGACTTGGAGGAAGAAAAACTTAGCCTGCCCCTGTAGGCAGAAGGAGGTATGCCCAGTATGCCCAGGCTTTGGCAAAGAGGCAACACATAGCACATACACTGACATGGTAGGAACCCAGGGAATGACATCTCTCTCTGACTCGCACATACAGTAAAAGGGATGCCAAACATGACACTACCCATGCTTAAGCATGTATAGGGAGTGTACTATGTACATCTGACATAGTCAGCCCTCCAGCGCCATCCTCAATACTGGCACAGCCAAAAGGTAAGTCACTCTCACTATCAACTGCTGAATGGAGTAGTTTGTTCTGCTACTTGTATCTATGGTACGGATGTGAGAATGCAAGGGAATTGGGTGGCTGAATGGGATGGCAGCAGATAGTAGACACCTATATGGGCAGCATGAAATCCATAACAAATACTGGTGTCAACACAGTAGGCAGTACTGGACAAGGTGACAAATTCCACTGCAGAACATGTGGTGGGCCAAATATGTTTCCATCGGACACAGACAGAATGGCCATATCTCCACATACCCATTAACAGTCTCAGCCAGCAGGACAGGTGTAGATGACCACAAAGAAAGGTTGTGCTAAGGCCTCTGATTGATGGCAATGGAGAACAGCCCCCCTCCAGACCTACACAGACAGACTACAACAGGTCAGATGGTTGGATGTTAGTTCTGAAGGGTAAGAAGTCTGAAACTGAAATGTAGGTCAATAAAATCTAAGATCTGTCCTACATTGATATGCCTCTAGTCTGCATGATAGGTCAGAATACAGAATGAAATGGAAGCCAACAGAGTACCTGAAATACCAGTACGGTCATAGCAAATGTTTACAGTTGTCAGGTGTGCCCCCCCCCCACCAATCCTACGTAGAAATGTAGTAACATGTACATGTGGGCATAATAACAGTGAAGCACAGATTACCTGAGCTGGCCAAATTAGCAGGATACATTGTTGCACGTGTACAACATGCAGGGATATGTGTGTTAGGTTATTGTGTGGAAGTGGTCAACATGTAGGCATGGAGGGTTGTGTCCGGGTGGCCTATGGCCAGTACTGTTGATGACAGGGCCAGGTTCTAACAACTGCAGTGCCAAACACAATCCATCCCAGCAAGACCCAATCCAGCAGTAATCCATACTAATTGTTCAGGTGTAATATCTGTCATCATCTGAAAGATGGACATGGCATGAATGTGGGCCCAGAAATACACACAGTACAGAGGTGGAAGTACCCTAGACAGAGAGTGTATAAAATGTTACTGTCAAATGGACACACCTTTGGAATTGTACATACAGGTTAGCAGCACATTAGTTCTCTGTGTAGTATGGAATACTGATGTAGACTGGCCAAATATTGGCAGACCACAAAAGGCACAGTTATGAAGTACTGAGATACCACTCATGTCCCAGTGCAAGCCAGCATAAGGAGAATGTCCAACGTATATCTATGAGTCAGCTGCAAGAAGCTTCCATAGCACACATGCACTCAGCTCACCCCACTATCAGCCACAGATTCATCACAGGTCATATCCCTGCTGTTAGGAATGAGTACAATAAGACCCCACTTCTGTATGGGAATACCCACAGACTGCAGCATGCTGAAGAGGTGTCCCTAGCTGTAAGCAGCACCCTGCCAGCATTCACACCAATGGATTAAGAAGGACAGAAACTATTGCCATTAACACCTTGCACACCTACCCTGTCACCCTAGGGGAATCCAGTGACTTGCAGCCTGGGACTGTAAGAGTGACAGAATGCACTGGCCTGCTACAGATGGCCTGCATCACTACAAAATGCCCTACAGTCCTCTGTGAAAGGCTTGTGTCTCACCCATACTGCCAATGTATATTATCTCATGGAGTCCCAAATAATGACTTAATACAGTCAACAGAACACAAATGCAAGGCCATGTCAACAAATCCCAGTAGCATGTCCACCATGTCCTTCTGCATGAATTGTGGACCAACCCCTAAATACTGCTGGGATGAAGTGATAACTATAGGGATACTTATCAGATATCGGTTGCATAATGTTAGGAAGGGGATAGAATAATGGGGGGTAGAAGCATGGGTGCCATGGAGTGTGTGAAGTCTGAAACTCTGATGTGTGCCCATAATATCCCTGCCTACAAACCCAGTAATGGGTGGCTACAAACCTGCTCATAAACCACAATGTGAAGGGGAAATGTCCAGATATATGAGCCCTGCCTCTGGGTAACCATGTGTGAATCTGTACAGCTGAGAGGTATGGCCACAGCAGGATATGGCCATTCTGTCACTTTGATAGATGTACAAGCATGGGATTTTCAGCCACCACAGTACCAAGGTGCTGGACCATTTACATAGACCCATCAGCAAGTGTCTGCAGCTCCCCCTCCTGAATGGCATGAGTGTGCAAGAATATGTAGGCTGCAGACCACAATACTAGACAGCTTAATTCATCTTGTATCCCGCAAGAAACTACTGTGAGCAAATAAGTATATCTGTCAGTACATCACAGTATAAAACAGTACATATGTCTGAATATCTCTGCTAACACCTAAACCATGTAGCACAAGCAGCACAGACACAGTTACAGTATCCCACTATCCTTTGCCCATTATGACTCCATATTGTCTACCTATCTACAGATATCCTACAGAAACAGGATGCTAGCTGTAGGTGTAGAACACAAATGCCTGCACTGGAGTACAACCTACCTGGAATGGATTCACACATTCAATACAGAAGGTCACATGTCTGACAACAACAGTGGACCAGACATATATGTCAGTCACATATTTCTGTGCACACACACCACATTGCACACCAGTCATAATTTGCACACACATCGGATAGGAATACACACATATATCCAAGGTCAACACACTATAATAGGTTAAACATACACAGAGATGTAAGAAAGAGAGACAGACAGTGACAAAGAGCTTCCTATTATGAGGCCTGTCCCACCCACCACACATTCAGTTGATCAATCTCACATGATGTGCCAAAGTTTATACACTGTAGACATTTGCTTCTGTTCGCCCTCAGCATTATAGTGTCTGTGGTGTTTGTGAAAGTTGTTTAACATGACAGTACAAGTCATTATTCATCTAGCAGCCGTATACACAGTCCTGTCAAATGTAAAGTTGTGTGTGACTGAATGTTGTGTGTGTATTTCCAGAGGAATGGTTTATGGCCCATTCACACACACACACACACACACACACACACACACACACACACACACACACACACACACACACACACACACACACACACACACACTGCACTGCCCATTGCCCTAGTTTAGCTAGCCTGCTGGTGTTAGTCACCTTTTGACAAGGGTCATCCCTATAAGCTCTGTGGTGAGTGCAATAACTGTGTAATGCTATAGTGTGATATACTAGTGAAGTAGAAGTTCTAATCCCATACATGGCAATTGTGAAACTCTGTGTGTGTAGGGATCAATGATTTTGAGGCCATTCATTGACAGTGCAACTCCCATTGGCCTACTTTAGCAAGGCTACTGATATCATTCACCTTGAAATACACCTTTGGATAAGGGCTAGCCCTATAGCTCTGTGGCATGTGCAATAACTGTGTAATGCTATAGTGTAAGATACTAGTTAGGTAGGAGTTCTAATCCCAGACATGGCAACTGTGAAACTCTATGTGTGTGTGTTTGTGTGTGTAGGGATCAATGATTTTGAGACCATTCACACTCACTAAACCTCCCATTGCCCCACTGTAGCACGCCTGCTGATGTCAGTCACCTTGAAATAACCATTTGGTCATATATCAGTCTGATAAGCTCTGTGGCGTGTGTGATAACTGTGTAATACTGTAGTGTAGCAAACTAGTTAGGTAGGAGTTTTAATCCTGACCCTGCTAACTGTGATAATGTGTGTGATTCCCTGAGAGAGTGTGGTTGTGTCTTCTGTAACACCTGCTTTTGTGGACAGTCACATGTACTTCACTTCCCTTATCTTTTCTTTATCACTGTTGCTGATGTCACTCACCCTCAAAGATACCTTTAGAGAGCTCTCCAGCATGTAAGCTCCATGGAGCATGCATTAACTGCATAACAATGTAATAGCAATACATAGGCAGGTTGGCGTTTGGAACTCAGTACTGGTAAGTGTGTGTTTGTGTGTGTTATCAGTGCCCTGTGTGGGTGGTGGGGGGATTGTGTAATGACAGGGTCCATTGCAGTGTGGGTTTTGCCACATCATTATATTGAGAAGCTACATGTTCCACTGTCAACATTACAAGGCCAACATTTTCCAAACATTGTAGAGATTGTTGTCGACAATCCTCAGCCATAAATGTGTACAGCCATGTGCAATTACCATGTGACAGTATGGATTAGTACACAATGTAGGCAACTGTCATAATGCCCAGATACCACTCTCCACCCATGGATCATACAAAAACATGCTTGGCTCTTACTCTCCTACTCCCTTCCTTTCTAACTTTGTCACTGTCTGTTTCTTTCACTCCCTTTCTGGTGGATGTGGGAAAAGTACACCTGCTTTGCTTAGGCAGCAACTTGAGTTTTGTAAGTGATGCTCATGATCAGCTGATGACCTGTGCAGGAATTGCAGTCCCCCACTAACTAATTGCATGTGAAAAAGCTGTGGTATCATTCCTATAGCCAATTGCATGGAAATACATTCCTATAACTAAGCACTTCATGTGGGTGTTGGCTCTTTTCCTTCACTGTGAGCAGGACTTCATGTGGATGTTTGACAAGTAGCATCACAAAGGGTAGCTGGATATACCTCTTACAACATACACTGTGGAGACAGGCCAACAAACAGGAGAGGGATGTTCCAGACATGAGGACAGAATGTAAGTATTGCTCTTCTACATTTGAAGTAATGTATGTTTGTGTGTGTAGGGATCTGATAAGCTCTATGGCATGTGTGATAACTGTGTAATACTGTAGTGTAGCAAACTAGTTAGTAGGGTTTGTGTGGATATGGCTGTTCTACATGATTTAATATCTGTCGTGACAGTGTTATGTGGTTGAGGAAACTCTCACCTGTAGGGCTATCTGCAGACTGGCCAGTGTTTGGAGTCTAAGACGTGTTGTGTTACTCACACATTTCCTATCTTTAGAAATGCATTAGCATACTCTGAGGATTGCAGCCAGTGCATGGTGACAGCCATGTGAGTTACTGACTTGATATCCCTCAGAAGACATATGTCATGACAAACCCTGTTATACCATTAAATGTATGAGTTTATCACAGCAACATGTCAATAATGGCCTGTGTTTGTGCCTCCAGCCACAACTCTGTCAACCTTTATATGTATGTCATGCAGTAAGAGGTGCATATGTTCAGTACATCATTATTTACTGACATCATACCTGATAACAAGTCAGTGAGATATCAGACTGTTAGACATGTTATCTATAGTAGGCTTTATATATGAGGACAAAACCTGGACATTGTGTTGTAGTTTGTACAGTAGTGAGGTCTGTGTACTTATGGCGATTGTTGAGAGAGTATGTATTGTGAATATGTACCTTGCCCTGTGTACAGACTGTGGTAGATGTCATTGTTCTTGCTCCTATTCTATCTGATGTTGCATGCTGCTCCAGTGTATGGTACCCTAACAGTGTACATCTTTGTAGGGCCAAACTGACACATGTCCCATACCACAGTCAGGCATTGGAATACACTGTGTATTAGCCCAGTATATGTAGGGCTAGTGTGTGAGTGGCACATATGAGGTTGGTGTTGATCACACAGTCCATATACTGTAATATTAAGTACGCTTACCATATGTGATTGTGGCTGTGTTCAGATTGGTTGAGGGTATGCACTTTCACACAGGTGTCTGTTACTCTGTGCTGTTACATGCCTGTAGAGCCTGCTAGAGCCTGCTATATTTGCAGGTACATGTGTATTCCCTTATAAGAAATGGAGGCCAGTGTTGTGGCAATCTGCCTGTAGTTTGCACAGTAATTTATGACATGCCTAGCAGCTCAGTGTATTTACCCAGGGTGATGTTATGTCCACATATCTGTCAGATATACTGCTGCTGGTCCACCATAACTGTTGTGTACCTCTGCTGAGTGTGTGAATGCAAATACTGTGTGAGCTTATTTATTCAAGTATTTTGTGATATCCCCATTTATATGGCTGTAAACATCCACTTTGTCAGGCTTAGTCCACATGGTCTTGCATTAAGGGGTTCTGTGTATACCCCTGGACTGACCAGAATGTGTCAGACTGTCCACATTTATTGGTCATATCTCTGCTGTATTCCACAGGATCGTTACTGTGATATGTGTGGTGCTGCACTATGATGATCTTATGATGTCTATCAGTAAACTGATGGCATACATGTCAATATCAGATGTGACTTCACACACAACATTTCTGTAACAACAACCCCTGTTACAGTAGCAACATTCTACATTTATACCTGCAATACTTACATGACATCCCCTTGCACTAAAAGGTTGGGACTATTGGTGCTGAGGTATGACTCCACTACATATTATGGACATAACTACATATTATGGACAGCAAAACGAACAAGACAACAAAAAACCTTCAAAACTGTAAAGCGAACGGAAACCAATAAAAACAAGAAGCGGATGAAAACTTAAATATTTTACTTAATAAACCCATAATCAATAGAAAAGGTACTCAGAAAACTGATTTGATAGGTTTCCTTTTTAGTGTTAAGACATTCATCTATTTGTTGTTCTAAATCAATTATAGGTGTCTCCTTATAGTGACTACTTAATAAAGGTCTAAAGTGCCCATCCTGTCTCTTACCCGTTACTTCATCTCTAATATTTGTGATTAAAGTAACCGGGTAGCCCCTAGTAACAAACAAGCTTTCTAGGTTCTGGCATTCTTTTACAAGGTCAGCGTCTTCTGTGACCATCCTGGCTGCCCTCACCATTTGTCCTTTGACTACCGCTTTTTTTATGGTGAAAAGGATGGCAGCTGTCAAAGTGCAAAAATGTATTCAAATAGGTTGGTTTCCTATAAATCCTACTCTTACAACTAGAGTTTATATCGTCTTTGTACAAGCTAATGTCCAAAAAATTAATGTTAAAGCTTTCTACTTTATAAGTAAAATCAAGGAAGCTAGTTAACTCTGTTATGTCTGTTATAAAAGGTAATACTTCCTCCTTCCTACCTCTCCACAAAAGGAACATGTCATCCTGGTATCTAGTATACCAGGTGACATGTTCATAAGTGTGGGAATAGTTTTTCTTTTTCCCAATGGGCCATGATTATGTTAGCAAAGCTACCCCCACATGGGGAACCCATGGCAACCCCAGATGTCTGTAAGAACAGGTCCCCTTCGAATGTCAAAAAGTTGTTGGACAGCACTATGTCAATTAATGTCTCAATAAGGTAAATGGTGTTGTCTGGAACCTTTCTGAAGGCCAAAAATTCCCTGGTCCATTCTAAACCTACATCATGGGGAATTACTGTGTAAAGATCTCTGACATCAATCGTCACAAAATAAATGTCCTTCTGATATTCTAAGGTGTTTATAGTACGTAAAAATGCCCAAGAATCTTTACACACTTGTAACTCTTTCTCATTCAAAGGTTTCAGTAAATTATCAACATGCTTCGCAGAAGCATATGTTATTGACCCATGTCCATCCACTATGGGTCTAAAAGGGGGGTTAGAGATGGACTTGTGTAGTTTCGGAATACCAAAAAAAGCTGGTACTTTTGGAGCTGCCATGGACAGGTAATGGTATAAGTCCACGTCAATATAAGATTCCAAAAACAAGTCTTCCAACATAGCTCTAACCCTTCTGTAAGCAGTATTAAGTTCGTTTACTGATACTTTCCTATAAACCTTAGACTCTAAATGTTCCCTCATGTGGCTAACATGGTCAAAATGGTTCATCAAAACAAGACCCCCACCCTTATCAGGCTTCATTGCTCTTATATTACAATTGTTATGTAAAGTTATCAAATCATGTTCCGATGGTGTAATGTTATTTTTATAGTTAGCCTGTCTGTGTTTATTTTTATTTAAGTCCCTAAGATCTAGTTCACACATTTTTTCGAATAGTGCAAGGCTGGGATGTAAGGGAGGGTAACATACACTAGACACTCTTTCAGAGGTGTTTAACATTGATTTGTTACCAAATAAAATGTTCAAGTTCAACTTACGAACATACAGTTTTAGATCTATAAGTGTTTTAACAAGGTCCATCTTTTTTGTAGGTACAAAGGTTAAACCTTTAGAGAAAAAGTTAACCCATTCTTGGGTGATGTTCAGTTCAGTAAAGTTATATATACTAAAGACCCCACTATCGTTTTTATGAGTCGAAGGGCATTGTACCTTTTGGTCTACCTTGTCTACCTCTTCATCTGCCTCCTCCAGTTCCTCTGTTGGGGTGACTTTCTGTTCCCTTGATGGTTGTTTCTCCATGTTTTATGATTGTCCGGAAAATCCTGTACAAATTCCTCATCATCATCTATATTGTCATCATTGATTACTTGCTCTTGGTTATTGCCATTTATGTTATTATTTCTATTATTCAACCTTTCGCTACGCCTTGCTTGTTGAGCTAATTGGGGTTCACTTCCACTGTTCCCAGGAGATACCCCTGTTGCCCTAGGGGGAGGATTAGCCATAACAGGGTTATAAACAGGTGGTCTTGGGTATGCCTTTCTGTTGGCATAGTCGTTAACATCACAAGTTATTTTTTGCTTTTTAACAGTTAACAACTTCACCATCGTGGCCTCAATACTTGTATAAATACGAGAATAATCGTATTTAAAAGATAGGAAGTCACCATGGTTAAGAATCTGATGTTCCAAAAGTTCCAATTCAGATCTTAAGTTATCAACTTCCACGCTGTAAAATTTGATTAAGGTTTCCAAAAACTTGAAGCCTTGTTTGTCGAACAATGAAAGGAGTTCATTATGAAAAATGGAGTTTTCAATCAAGCCCATCGGGTACCGCCACTGACGGAGACCTTTGGGCACAATTCTCTTTTCTATACATTCGCGTAAATAAGCTATTTCCAACTGAAGCTTTCTACATCTGTAGAGCTTATAATCAAAGTCATTAATTATAGTTGATAATGGACTCACCATAGGTTCACCATCTCGACCCGTTTCTCCACTACCAGCAGAAAAGAAGTTGTTATTCCCTAAAAAGGAAACCATAGTTGGAAAACGACAGTCCGCTATGGTTCCTGGATGGTTAGTCATCCTGTTGTTAATGGAATGTACGGGTTCCACAGTCCCATTAGACCCA